>NC_056739.1:1688923162-1689010662 GCF_019279795.1 Protopterus annectens
ACAAAGGTAACCACCATGAAAAACTTCTCCAAAGCTAACTTTGGGCTCCTAAAAACATAGGTGGCTAACTTCATGGCACCCATGCAAACGGAGAATAGTTGCATGACCCCCATATACTACACCAATGCACTGTACGAACACGTACACAAATACATGGATCTCGCCATACCCAATAGAACTAAGACACTCTCCTCAAAAAAAAGGAAGCCAATCTGGTGGTCCCTTGCCATAAACAAACTCTACAACAGAAGGAGGAAACTGATGTGGAATAAGGTGAAGTCCCAAGACTGGAAAAACTCCCTTATCAGCCTCAACAAAAAGTTGAGATCCCTCATGAAATCTAAAGCTAGCTATGAAAACAGAACTGCAGCAGATAGTAAACACAACCACAAGGCATTCTATAGTTATGTAAAAAATCTCCATGGCAATACCCAGATTTGCTGTGAGCTATTGCACAATGGTCCCTCCAATATGAGCTAACAGATATTGCAAATATACCGGCGCAGACACATTCAGTGCTAACTTTACCCTGCAGCAAAAGGACCAATCACAATACCAGTAAATTGCCAGGAACCCAGTACTACTGCTGCACTGGTTAAAACAGCACTGTCCAAGACCAAGAATACAGCTTCTAGGGGACATGACATCATCCCTGGCTATGTTCTACATGAACTACAGAGTGAATTGGCACCTCACCTGTGTGCCCTGTTCAATCGCAGCCTCACCTCAGGCTTTGTCCCTTCCGAATGGTGCACTGCTACAGTCATCTCTCTCCACAAAGGAGGAGCGACTACAGACCCTGGGAACTATCGCCCAATTAGCCTGACGAGTCTGATATGCAAAGCTATGAACACATCATCATGGACCTAATAAACAAGGATATAGGGAATCTCCAAACTCTGGATCCTATACAGTTTGGTTTTGTGAAGGGTAGATCATGCCTGCTCAACTTCTTTGAGTCAGTCACCAGAGCTGTGGATGAAGGTAAGTTGATTCATACAGCCTACCCTGATCTGGCCAAGGCCTTTGATACCATTCCCCACTCAGGAATCATAGAAAAACTTACTAAGCTAGGCATCAACCCCTATATCACTAGGTGGGCTGCAAACTGGCTCACAGACACAACCCACAGTGTGAAAGTAGCTGACTCCAAGTCAGACTGCCGAGCAGTCACGAGTTGAGTCCCACAGAGTTCGGTCCTGGGTCCTCTCCTGTTTGGTATCTACTTCTCTGAAGTCCAGACCAACACGAAGGGACTCTGGCTGACAAAGTTTGCAGATGATTGTAAGTTGGGAGCTATTATTAACTCCCCAAGTGATGCTGACAACCTACAGAAAGGCTTCACTGAGACCAAGGACTGGTGTCAGAACCATGGCCTTAAGCTCAATGCCAAAAAATGGGTCTTCATCCCCTTTGGGAAAAACCCGGTTCCCTTGAATTACCACATTGACGGTAGCCCACTGAACACAGAAGGTGTTATAAGAGATCTGGGAACACAGGTTGACAGCAGCCTCTCTTTTGACAACTAAGTTGCCACTGTGGTCAGAAAGTCCTTCTATGTGACACATCTCATTACTTGGGGTTTTGCATCCAGTAAGAAAGAGGTCATTGTCTCTCTCTCTACTCTTCCCTCATTAGGCCAATCATCGAGTACAATGCCCCATTTGGCATGTACCTCACTAGACACCTGCAACAACTGGAGAGGCCGCAAAGTACCTTACAAAGAGGATTCTAGGCCTTAAACACTTGTCCTATATGGACAGACTCAAACTCTAACTATTCTCTGTCTCATATCGCCTACTTAGAGGTGCTCTCTGGTTGGCTTACAAAGCCATGTCTGACCAAGCTCTATTAGAAATGCTACATCTAAAGTAATCCCAATCCCAATCCCTCCACACCACACGCTCCACAGACTTCACCCTCATTACCACAATCAACAGAACATGCTGGAGGGACAGGTTCATAACCCAGAGACTAACCATGCTATGGAATAGACTTCCCATACATGTCAAGCAGAGAACCTCACTGGCCCTCTTCAACAGAAATCCTGATAAGTGAAAGGGAAATAGAAAATTCACCCCAGGGATCACTCCAGTGGCTCTACTCGACAGAGGCACTAGGAACTAAGGTTAGGTGGCACGATGCCACGATAATCCTATGGGCTAGGCTTGTAAAGGCTCCAGGGCCATTAGCCTAGTACACACCTATGAACCTAAAATCTGGACATTCTGCAAAAATCTGGACAGTTGACACGAGGTATGTATGATACAGATATTTATAAACGTGCAAGCACACATTCGCACAGACAATTTCACATTCACACATTCGTACAGACGAACACTCGCACAGGCTATAAATTGCACATGTATAGATATGCGTAACAGAAGATACAAACAGATGCATGAGCGCACATTCATACACACCCTCACATAAGAAAAAGGAAAAACAGAAGTGCAACTCTCACACCGCCGAGTCAGTGGGTCAGTAATCCTTTTAATATAAATTATCAAAAATGCAGCTAATTTTGAAGTTCTGTGATCGTTTCTGTCAAGATGTCCTTTGCAAATGTAGCAAGTCCTAGAACAAGGACTTTCTGCAATTGTAAATCACCTTTTGGGAGGAAAAACGATCATGGAAGATACTCTGTTTACATTTAATTTTTAAATCACAAGTGACACTAAAAGCAAAGGGGAAATCATGGGGTATGTGGATTGGAAATAACTTGTCTCCTGAGGTAACAAACGTAGCTGTATCAGGATACTACAGAGCACGCTGATAGAGGTGGAGGAGATTGATGATGATGCAAGTACAGTGGGTGTTGCTGATAAGAAATACGAGACTGCCCCTACACAGTAGATTTTGGACCCGAATTTAAAACTCTGGGATTGTCCCTTTAAGAGGCAACTCCCCAGAATCAAGTGAGGGCTAGGTGGATTTATGACCAAGCCAATCAGGTGGGGAAATAGTAGTACCAAAACTGCAGGATGCACCCACCCAGGCTAGAACAAAGGGGAACATCACTTCCTATACTCAAATCCTCTTACAGATTTGGAAGAGATATGGGAACTAGCCCCCAACCCCCCCCCCTAAAAAAAAAATGCCCCATATGGGAAGTCTTGGAGGCTGCAAACAATGCACACTTAGATCAAAGAAACCTAGACTACGCTAATCCTCCCCAAGCAAAGTCTAAGGTGTTGAAACTATATCAGGCATCAAGAGAGATCCTGCATACCAAATAGCCTCTGACATTCTTTTTGGACACAGAATTCTTCTGCACTAATAAAAGTGAACCAACATGTATTCAAACAGAGGAACTTTCTATCAGAGATAGTAATGATCAAGATTTAAAATGAATGTGGCAGACAAGAAATGGGGAATGTTTAGTTAAAACTATGATGTGGCTGTGTGAACTGTCACAGCTGCATCTATCAAACTGCATGGAAACTTCTGGGGAAAAAGGCAAAGCCAAAAGCGAATTGGTAGGCAAGATAATCCCAACAACAGCACTAAACAAGGAGTGGCTATGGTGTTAGATTACTCTACTCCCTTAGACTTAATACTTAAGATAGTTTAATAATGACGTGAAAAACAAGTATAGATGTACTCACTTTCTTTAGCTTAAAAATCTCAAGAGTTCATCTTACGGTGTGTACCTGGCAAAATCCTTATGATACAACTGTCATCTAGTCAGCCACAGCAGCTAACATAAAGGGACTGTATCCACTGCTCACAAAATTCAGAAGCCAGCTACATACGCTTACCACCAAGTTCATTACCCCCCCCCCCCCCGCGCATAACATGCAAAGAGCACACGTCAAAAAACAGGAGGAGGAAATTATGAAAGTAACAAAAACATAAGCTCCTTCTGATATTTTCTTATGGCACTTTATGTACGGTCACTAAATGCCAATGTGCGGCCAACTGCAGTGATCATAGTAGTAGAAGCTGTCTAAAGAAAGTGCTAAAAGAGTTAAGACGTGCTGCTGCAGTCATTAGGTTTGAAGAAAGGTGCCCTACTATTGCCAACAAGAGCTCAATGTTCAGGATACAGTAAAAAATATCAGGGTTTTATTGTATAATCCATGACCTTAAGAATAATATACTACTAAAAAATACAAGCATATGAAATCAGCAGCAATCTAAAATTAAAACATTAAGAGGCTACCTACTTGATAAACAACTAAATACTTAACTGCATTCAGTATTTGCAAAAAGAGCAGCATTCTTAAGTTTTACTCTAGCACCTAAAGGCTTATTTATTTTTTTACTTTAGACTGCTTATTAGTACATACTAGTATTATCCTGACATTTCTGTTGCTCCAATCACTTTTAAAATTGTCTTACCCTTCTTAAAGATCTTCGGGGCACATCAATTTGTCGTAAATTCTGCGAAGATTCTGTTATGCTCCTGTGTCTAGCCAAAGTGTTCTTCCTAAATACACAAACAAAAAATAAATTAAATGATGCATTGAAACAACAGAGCAAGCAAGAGCAAAACAAGTTTTTCCTTTCACAATACCCAAAGAAAACAGTTAATGTGAATGCTGAGGTAAGGGGAAAAAGTATGCTCCTCTCACAAAATCGGGCATAAAATGGTTTGAGCCCCAGACAGGGAAGAAAACGTTTAGAAGAGGTTTTCCACATTCAAGTGCAAGCTCCTTTTCAAAGTCACTAATCTCAAGCAACCTGACTGGCAGTTTCAACATTCAGTTTTCAAAACAAAGGCTAGAACTACGTCCTCCCTTCCACTGTCTCATGGACTATGTTTATTTTTAATTTATTTATATTTCTCCACATCTTTTGGGTTTCTAATAACCATGATGGGAAAGGATCCCATTCCTAAGTCAAAGTATGATTACAGTTCATGAAATTAGTATTGTTTCAATCTTTGATGTTAGCCAAAAGTGCTCTTTGCAGCACCTGCAATGGGCACAGTTACGAATCTTCCTGCAATTTGTAAGGAGTTACATGTATCGGTAACATATTTAAGTACGATTGTAAATTCTTTTTCATAAGACCCAATGCTCCTGCTACTACTGGAACTGTCTGGGTATCCTCCTTCCAAACTGACCTCGTTTCTGCCTGCAAATCCTGGTATTTTATGACTTTGTCTCTCTCTATATACGCAAGACACTGTAGTCACTGGGTGCAGCAATTTCAATGATCAATGCTACTTTTATTTTTTAATGGACTACTATTATCTGGTTTTCTTGCATCTATTTTTTAAACTGTTGGTAATGGATGATTCCACGTGATAAAAACTTAATTTTCTATGACGCTTTGTAGCTCATGTTTCCAGTATTATTGTTAATCAGCTACTTCAATATTATAATATTTGCATAATCCCCAATGCAAGAGTCTTGCCACATTATTATGTCTTTCAGTATACAGTCTTTCTGCCATTAATATATCACAACCAGCAATGAGATTTGCAACTGTTTCCAATTCTGTTTTATAAAACTTATCACATTTTTATTAATTTTAGTTATGCAATGTCACTGTAAATATTCCAGCTTCTGATATGACATTCATGCATCACCACAAGAAGCTTAGATAATGAAGAGCTTCTGTCCAGCCATTCCGAAAGCAGCAATGCCTTTTTAGTTTTCATCATACTAACTATAAAATAGAAAGATACCTCCCATTATAACACAGCTTTTCCGTTTAAGATGATTGTGGTGGCCTGAGTACTCCAGCGACTCACTGTTAACTATAGAAGAAATATAAATAATGTAAACTGTATAAGTCCTCTTCAACCCACATACCTAATAGATGCCAGTCATCATCTTCTGCTTTATCAAACAGTGGCATTAATTTCAAGTCAGACTTCCTTCTTACAATACTGTCATCCAACATGAAAAAATACAGCAGTACTTCTACAAGCAAATCATACATCACTGCTTGGCTGTGCATTATCAAGTGTGCATTTCTTCCCCAGTGAAGTACAAGCTAGATGAAATGTCACAATATGTTTTACAGGAAAGCTGTACACCTACAAACACTGGACCAACCACACACACATTACCATTAAATAGCTTTGGATAGCTACGTCATACAATGGACTTTACATCTCCACAAGATTAAGGGACTAGAGTGGATCTAGCTCTTAGGCTCTGAATCAAGTACACTTGTTCAACTGGACTGGCTGCAGTGAAGTTATGAGATATTTTCACAGGGGGGAAAAAAGGAATGGTACTCCTACTTCACTGCTTTCCTTTCCAACTTCTAATAAGTGTATTAATTCACAAGTATCTAAAAGTGTGTAATGTATCAGGCGATCTTTGAGCAGACCCTCTACAATGAGCAGCAGCAGGAACAAGAAATGTACTCAACTGATCATGTCATTTGCAAGAATGCCTTCTGCAGCTACTGTGATTTCTTTTTTCAGTATACACATCTCAGTAAACTTCTGAATTTTCTCTTCTGCCCACACAAGGCTGTGTGCACATCTCCTATGAGAGCACGCTGTGATGACATCACAGGTCAATCAAGGAAGGCACATCTAGGCCCCAATCTACTCACATTGACCCCATTTACTGAATAAGCACTGCATGCAGGATAGAAAACACATTATACATTACAAGAAATTATATACTTGATCAGCCTGCAAGGAATTCCACTATCAGCCACTGGATGCATGTGAAGGTGGCAGGACAGGAAGAGTCACCCACTGCAAGAGGCTTCCTCACGATGGCAGTCGATAACTGGAAGCTTACAGTGCTTTCTAAATTAGAGGTCATACAACCCTGGTAAAAGGATGTGCTTTTTTCCCCCTGAGAGTGTAGAACCTTAAGTTAATAGTATACTTAAGGAAGGACAGGCTGATAAGTTGCAGAATGTTTTCAACTGCTGCAACAAAAAAAGAAAAAGAAAAAAAAAAACGACTGTATTTAAGCATTCATCCCCTCCAGTTTCCAATGATTGATTTTAATAAGCTGATCAATAGAAATACCATCAACTACATGAGAAAAGTTCTGCCACCAGAATTGGAGTATTCAACTCCAAAATATGTCCTTGTCAAGCCCCTACACTTAAGCTCCCTAAAACCCTACTATATACCTTTTCAGTTCCTCCACTTACAGCTATGTACTCCACTATTGTGGATACTTATTAAACTCTACAATCAATACTGTTGGACGTGACGCTTTGTAAATCTTTAGACATATTTTTTAGTCTTTAAAAATATTGATATGTATATATCATGTGTAAACTTTTTTTTTGAAGCTTTTCTCCCTGGGTCTCTACTGAAAATGGGCCACAAGCCCAGCTGGAACAACCCGGTTAACAAATGTCAATCAAATAAAATATAAGGCTAAAATCAAAATTTCAAAGATTTCTTTAATGCACTTGTAATTGTTGACTGGGTTGGAGCACTGATCCTACTAGACCATATTAAGACTTGGTCAGGGGATACAAGAGATTAGCAATTAGATCAAATAAAACACACACATTAGTCATAGAATGACACTTAGAAAAATATACATTTTTAAACTAAAACCAATCTAAATAAATACCTATTTGACACCTGGGCCTATACAACCTTCAAAACAGATGCATGACCACCTACTTTTTATAAACATAAGTTATGTGCTTACTATGATGATAGTTCTGTAATGTCTACTTCCATCCTTCCTCAAAGATGGTATCTTTGGATCCAACTTCGGATCGGACTTCGGTCACTTTAGACAAAGTGCCATAGCGCAGGTTACTCCCCTTAAGCATAATCCCCTCAAGTCCCCAACATTACCTCAGATCGACTTTGCCAGTCTCCCCAAACAGATCAAAAAAAAAATAGACATCAAAGCAGATACATCTGAAATCCTAGAAGGAATGCTGCTCTGGAGCTGAAAAAGTGTAAGACATTATTCAAGAGCCAGACCACACTGTAATACTAGAAACCAAGGGGGATTATCCTCCAAAAAATTTAAGGGGGGGACAACGACGGAAAATTGAGGAAGGACAGAAGCAGACAACACAGATTAAGAAGTTATGTACTCACCATAACGTTCCATCTGAGTAGGTAGCTTCATTTGTCTGCAACCTGTGGGTCTTGGATCCGATATCGGAGCCGAGCCGGCAACTTGTTTCAAGCTAATGGATCCGAGCTCCTAGCTCCTCCCCTCACCCATAATCCCCTGCTAACCCTCCATGACCTCAGATCTAGTTTGCCCCTCAATATATACCCAAAACGGGTATCCAACTAAGATAGATCCGAAGAAGGCCAGGGGGAAGGAGGGGGGGATGGTTGCAGACAAATGAAGCTACCTACTCAGATGGAACGTTATGGTGCGTACATAACTTCTTAATCTGAAGCAGGGAGTTCATTTGTCAGCAACCTGTGGGACAGAGTCCCCAGCTACCTGAACCTTGGGTGGCCATCATGGAAGGATATTGCGAAGCACCGCAGAGCCAAAGGATGCTCTCCCTCTAGAAATCACGTCCAGTTTGTAGTGGTTAATAAAGGTATGAGATGAAGCCCAAGTGGCTGCCGAACAAATATCATCCAATGGGACTCTAGACTTGAAGGCCGCAGAAGTAGAGATGGAACGAGTGGAATGTGCAAACTCCTTCAGGTGCGCGTCTCCCAGAGGCTTGGTACGCCAACAGGATACATTGAGAAATCCAGCGTGATAGAGATACTTTTGATATTGCTTTCCCCAAATTAAATTTGGCAAAGGAAACGAACAGCTGGTCGGATTGTCTATGACCAGCTGTTCCATGAGTATAAAAGCGTAGCTGCCGATGAACATCTAATGAGTGCAGCTTGTACTCTCCTTTATTCTGATATTTAGGGAAGAAAACCGGTAAATTTATGGATTGATTTATATTGGTTTCTGATGCTATTTTGGGAAGAAAAGAGGGATTGATCCTGAGGTACACTCTGTCCGGGTGAAAGATCAAATAAGGAGGCTTCACAGAAAGAGCTTGAAGCTCCTAAACTCTTTTTGCCGAAGTGATGGCTACAAGGAATGCTGTTTTCCAGGACAAGAATTTGAGATCTACTGAAGCAGCGGGTTCAAAAGGTGGAGCAGTCAAGGCTTGAAGAACTAGTGAAAGATCCCACGGTGGTACGGCTTCTTTTATAGGGGGTCTAAGCAAGAAGGTGCCCTTGAGAAAGGTTTTACACAACTTGGCCGACATCAAAGGCCCTGTATCATGTCCCACATGGTAATGTGAGATGGCTGCCAATTGCACTTTGACGGTTGAACAACTACCGCCTTCCTGAAAAAGTTCGGTTAGGAAGTCTAATATGGACGGAAGAGGAGCCGTAAAGGGATCTAGATCATGATGCTCCACCCAAATGGAGAAACGTTTCCATTTACTGCGGTACACTTTCCTGGTGGAGGGCTTATGCGCTGCCACAAGGATGGCTTTGACTGGTGAAGAGATACCGGGAGTCCTAACTAGGAGTGGAACTGGAGCAACCAAGCTGTCAGTTTCAGATTGTCCAGGTTTGGGGTCGGTAAGTCCGACGGATGGGAGATTAGATCAGGACTGGGATCCAGAATCCAAGGAGGATTCACTAGGTGAGACCACAGGTAAGGGAACCAAATTTGCCGAGGCCAGAATGGGGCAATGAGGATCATCCTGCTCCCCAACCGCGAGGCTTTCTGTAAGGGTTGCAGCATCAGGGGTAGAGGAGAATAGGCATAAAGTAGACCGGGTGGCCAAGCATGCACCAGAGCGTCTCTTGGAGTTTCCCCTGGAGGGGGAATCAGAGCGAAGAAATTGCCGCATTTGGTGTTTGAGGGAGACGCAAAAAGATCGCAGCAGGGTTGCCCCCATATTGCGAAAATCTGCTTTGCTACTAGTGGATTGAGAGACCACTCGTACGGGGTAAGAAGGGTGCGACTGAGTTTGTCCGCTAGGATGATGGTCCGTCCCGGAATGTGCGTTGCAATCAGAAAGCGGTTGGTGGAGATCGCCCATTCCCACACTCTCATGGCTTTGTGGCATAGAGGGTAAGATCTGGTTCCCCCCGGTTTGTTGATGTACCAGTCAACAGACATGTTGTCCAACTGAATTGCAATCGTTCCTATGGGGAGGAGATTCTGAAGTGCTTGCAACGCGTGCAGCACTGCTCTCATCTCCAGAACGTTGATATGCAGGGAGGTCTCTGTGTCATTCCACGTGCCTTGGACCGTCTTGCCTGAATAATGCCCCCCCCACCCGAGGCGGGAGGCGTCCGTGGTCACCGTGATGAGAGGGGGAGAGGTGCAGAAGGGACGACCCGTATGGAGGTCCGAAGCTTGGAGCCACCATAATAGAGCCCTCCTGCAAGCCTTGCTGATAGCAATGGGGTGGTGAAGAGGAAGGGACAGAAAGGACCATTGCACTAGAAGAGTCCATTGCAGTACCCGCATGTTCAAACGGGCTCATGGAAGGAGCGTAATCGCTGCCACCATGGAGCCTAGTGCCCTCAGGACCAATTCCGCTGGTGGGGTCTCTGAGTGGAGGATAGCCCGCACATGGAGTTGCAAATTCCGAATTTTCTCGGACGTTAGAAAGGCTAGTAGCTCTCTGGTGTCTAGTCTGGCTCCTATGAATTCTATGACTTGTGTCGGGGCCAGAAGGGATTTGTCGGCATTGATGGTGATGCCTAACTGTGGGGCTAGGCGGAGAAAGAAATCTCTGGCTGAGCAAAGTAGATGCCTTGTTGGGGCGGTCAGGAGCCAGTCGTCCAGGTACGGAAAGACCTGTATTCTCTGGAGTCTCAGGTGGGCCGTAATCACTGCTAGTACCTTGGTGAACACCCTGGGGGCTGTGGTGAGGCCAAAGGGAAGGACCCTGAACTGGTAGTGACTGGCTCCCAGCCGGAAGCGGAGGAACCTCCTGGATCGTCTGTCCATTAGAATGTGGTAGTACGCATCCTTGAGGTCTATAGAGCACATCCAATTGTTCTCCCTTAGAAGGGGGAGAACAGAGTGAAGAGTGACCATTCGGAATTTTTCCTTGGTTACTGACAGGTTCAAGCGGGAAAGGTCTAGAATCAGTCTCAAGTCCCCCGTCTTTTTTGGCACCAAAAAGAACCTGGAGTAGAACCCTAATCCGAGCTGGTCTTGGGGGACGGGCTGGATGGCTCTTTTTCTTAGCAGCTGCTGAATTTCTGCGGCTGCGGCCTCCCTCTGATCGAGTGGTACATTGGGGAGGTTCTTGAATTTGGGGACATGGAGTAATGGTATTTTGTACCCTCTGGATATAATGTGAAGCACCCAGCGGTCTGTCGTGATGGACTCCCATGCCGCTAGGTGCTCCGAGAAGCGCCCCCCGACTGCCTCCAGAGTGGAGCAGCCGGGCAACCCTTCAGGGCTGCTGCGTGGGCCGTTCAGAGAAAGGTTCTCTGGTCCCAAAGTTTCTCGGAGCCCCTCTGCCCCTGGGGCGGCGTCCTCCCTGTCCTCCTCTGCCAGGGAAGGACTGGTTGTCCGGAGCGGGTTGGGAATGTTGCGGTTTCCGGAACCACATCTTCTTCTGACCCTTTTGGTTCTTCGAAAAGGACCGCTGGGGAGCAGAGAAGCGAACTCCGACGGCAGACAACGTCTTCCCATCTTTCTCGCTCTGGACAAGTGTCTCGCGAACCGTTTTGCCAAACGGCAGAACCATCGAAAGGGGCATTCGCAAAAGACGCTTTAAAAGGCTCCGCAAAGTCACAATGACGGAGCCAGGCCTGACGTCTCATGACTAGGCCTACTCCGCTAGCCCTAGCAGCTCCCTCGGTGGCGTGGGACAATAGCCGCATAGAGGTATTTGAAATTGATCTCAGAGTGGCCATTCGGGTGGAGTACAATTGCTTGTCCTCCACCGACATGGACTCAGGAGGGGAGGCAGCATATTCTTTGATAAGATCCCGCTGCATCCTGTTGACATGTGCCATATAGTTCAGAGACCTTACCGAGAAGGTCGTTGAACTAAAAACTCGCTTCCCTAAGCGGTCCATCGAGCGGGACTCCTTGCTCGGTGGATGGACTGAGGAGCTCTCCTGAGCTAGTTCCCTCTTCGTGGCTGCCACCGTCAACATGGCATCTACGGGGAGGCCCTTGTTCCAGTGCGATCGGTCTGAGGGGGGGGGCTTAGTATTCTGTCCGGGCGTTTTGGTATTGGCTCCACGGTGTCCGGATCCTTCCACGCCCTGGTGGTAATGAGGTCCACCAAGGGGTCGGCCGGAGGGGACACCCAAGAGGTAGACGGGCCTGCTTCGAATGCCTCCAGAAACACGGACTCGTCGGAGGAAGACTTGGGGGCAGACCAACCACCTCTGATCCTCAGCATCTCCATGATGTTTCCAAAGGAGACATCCTCAGGGGGTGATCTTGGGGAGCCTTCCCCTTCCTCCAAGTCCGTGTCCTCAGTTAAGGACTCAGGGGAGTCCACGTGCCTCCTCTTGCACTTATGATTGCGGGGCACTTCCTCGGGGGGGGGGGGGGGGCTGTCCGAGGAGGCCTCGCCAGCAACATCCTGTTCCAATGGAACCATCTGGGACATTGAAGCAGGCTGTCCCTTTGGCCGGGTGATGGAAGCCTGGCCCAGCAGAGGAGGAGTGCAGGGAGGAGCCGAGACAAGGACCGGGGGTCCAGATGTTCTCAACAGAGCCCTCTCCACAACATCGAAAGCCGAGGGGGAACAGCTATCTCTGGGATCCGAGAGTCGGCTCCCACTTGGATCCGATGAAGGGATCGGAACCGGCGCCGAGACCATCGGATCCGAAGGGCCAGTGCGCTCCGACCTGGACGGAGCCGAAGGCACACTGAATCCCTCGGATCCGAAGCTCGGGCCACGGCTCCGAGAGGTCGGATCAGACAGGCTCGAGGGCAGGGTCGGATCCGAAGTACCAAGTACTGTCGGCGCTGACCCACCCCCGGCACCAACGGTGCTCGGCTCCGAACCCGGATAGCGGGTCGGAGAAGGAGCAATAGGATGGAAAAAAGGTGTCGAGCTCCCCCCCGAAGGGGGAGGCAAGAGCACTCCCATCTGCGGCTGGGCCTGGATGAACCTTCGCATTATCCGGTCCAAGTCTGCATCGGACATACTAAAGGTCGATCTCGAAGATGTCACCGAGGCAGGCCTAGAATGCCGCCTCGGTGACCTCGATGGAGATCGGGCCTCCTCCTCCTCGGGCCCTGGGGAGAAACAAGGGGATCGGAGCCGAGGAGGAGGAGACCTAGAAGCAGTGGAGGGAGAAGCCCGCTTAGCTGGCGGGGCCAAAACGGAGGTCTCGGCCCGCCGCTTGTGGTGCTTCTCCCTCCGTTTCTCCCTCCTGGCCTCCCTGTCCTCCGGCGCTTTAGCAGGAGTTTGAGTCCCGGCCGGGGGAAGGGGGGCAGGAATGGCAGCAACCACAGCCTGTGGTGGAGCCACGGGAGCAGCGGAGGCCGGAGCCGAGTCCGGGGGTAAAAGTCCCGCCAAGACCAGCTTCGACCTCCGCTCTTTCAGTGCCCTGGGGTTGAACGCTGCACAAATGGTACAGCCTGAGGTGAGGTGTTCAACCCCAAGGCACCGAACGCACAGAGTGTGGCCATCAGCCGGGGAGAGCTTATGGCCACACTCGGTACATTTAGAAAAAATGGCTTTTGGGGCCTCAGCCATACTTAAAGAAAAAAGTAATGTTACACACAGGCCCCAAAACACACACACTCTAACGACCAGCGAAGGGAGGGAAAAAAATACTTAAAAGAAAATATTTTTACTCTACAGGGAACCTAACACTTACACGCTTTATATTTTGTGAAAAAAAGAAGAAAGTTGACAGAAAATTTAAACTTAACTGCCAATTACTAGACGAGCTCACAGGAATCCAGCTATCCACAAGCGCGGCAAACTAGATCTGGGGTCATGGAGGGTTAGCAGGGGATTATGGGTGAGGGGAGGAGCTAGGAGCTCGGATCCATTAGCTTGAAACAAGTTGCCGGCTCGGATCCGATATCAGATCCAAGACCCACAGGTTGCTGACAAATGAACTCCCTACTTCAGATCTATCATTATGTTGAGTACATCACTTTCATATCTGATAAAGACTCTTTCATCTGAGCCCTAATGGATGGTATAGTGTCCCCAGCTACTTGGTCCTTCAGGTGGACTGATGAAGGGATATTCTGGTGGACAGCTGAATTAAAACCCCCCAATTCCTGGACATTATACCAATCTTATGAGAAATAAATGTGTAAATATTGGACCAAGTGGCTTCCATACAAATATCAATGGAAGCTATGGAAAAGAAGGCTGAAGAGGTTGATAGAGATATAGCTGAATGAATCCTGACTGGTTTGGGCAGGGTCAAGTCTTTTTTCCGTATACATAAGAAATACAATGCAATCTGACAGCCATCTAGCTACAGAAACATTTTAGCTCATTTTGTATTTAGAAAAGGACACAGATAGCTGATCTGTTTTCCTGAAGGATTCGGTACAATGGAGTTAGAGGCAAAGTTGACAATGCACATCCAAAAAAAAAGTAGCATATATTTCCACTTATTGGAGAAGTTATGAAAGAAAACTTGGTTCAGTGAGGCCTCATATGCTATGGAAACAAAGGATGGTTTGGCTCAGTGGGACACCATATCTTTGTGGAAAATGATGTAAAGTGGCTTGTAGGACAAGGCCTGTAGCTCTGAAACTCTCCTTGCTGAAGCCACTGCCACTAGAAAAATTGTTTTCCATGTAAAAATGTAATGTCCACCCTGGTGGCGGGTTCAAAGAGAAGCTGGGTCAAGTCCTGAAGCAAACAGTCCTATCCCAAAGGGGGGGGGTCATTAAGGGGGAAGGGTTGAGTAGGAAGTGCCTCATGTAATCTATGGCAAGTCCAAGGGAAGCTAATGTCACAATATTTCGCTTCGACATGAAAACTGGAAATAGCCACTCACTGGACCTTAACAGTACAACTGCTCCCAGCTTGGAAAATTGACACCAGAAAAACTAAGATTGCAGGCAGAGAAACTGAAATTGTTAAAATTGTTGATATTTGTAAGTACTCCTGGTAGATGCTCTCTGGGAAGAAGTAAGAATGTGGACTACTAGGGAAGGCATCCCAGGCTGAGTAACCTTCATCAGAAGTGTAAAAACCCAACAATTAACTTGAGGGAAAAGACGTCCAAGTTGAGGAGTACCAGAAAGATGACAGAGAAGTTCTGGATCAGGATCCTGCACACAAGAAGGATGAATCAAAAAGGCAAGAGAAAGGGGAAACCACACCTGCAGAGGCCAAAATTGGGCAATGAGGAGAACTGTGATTTTCCCTTTCAGAAGCTTTCTGTGGAAACTTTGGAATCAGAGAAGTAGGGCACAGAGAAAATTGGGGGGGGGGATATGCATCAGAGCATCCCTTGTTGACTCTTCTTCTAGGGAGATCAGGCCAAAAAACTTGCTACATTTGGTGTTGTGGGAGAAGGCAAAAAGCAACATGGCCAGCCTCACTGGTGAAAAACCTGTACTGCCACTGATGGATTGATGGACCATGCATGAGGTAGGAGGAATGACCTGCTCAACCTGTTTGCCAGAACTCTGATTTCCCCTGTATATGCACTGCTATCAGAAAGTGTTAGGAAGATATCACTGACTGCCACATTCTCATAGCTTCTCAACATAACCAAAAGGGAAAAGTTCCATCTTGTTTCTGTTATGTACCAGATATCCAACATGTTGCCCATCTGAATAGAATTCACTCCTACAAGGAGGATGTCGTGAAAGGCCTGCAATGCTAGAACTGCTATCCTCGCTGGAACACAGATGTGGAGACTGGCCTCAGAAGGAAAAACCATGTACCTTAGACCATCTTCCCCAAATAATGCCCTTCCATTCTAATTGGGAAATGTCTGTGGCTACAGTGCAGTTGGAGGAGGAGAATGCAAATGGACGGCCTTGTGATACCTTGGGAGACTGAATCCACCACATTATGGGTTCTATAAAGGTTTGTCAGATGAACATGAAAACAAATGGACTGGCACCTGATAGTCGACTGTAATGCAAGTATCCACTGTTGAATTCTCACGTAGTATCTGGCCAAAGTGACAATGGTGATGGATGCTACCATCAAACCCAGAAGCTGCCTGGTGGCATTGGACAGGGCAGAACCTTTAGTGCCTAGGTTTGCATCTGTTGTCAAGTAGCTTTGCTATCTTGGTTGCCTTAACTAGATGGGCACCTATGAATTCCAACATTTGAACCAGAAGAAATTGCTGTTTTTCCGGACTTATAATGATCCCCAACTGGGAGCAAAGATGGGGCAGATAATACCTGGGCTGAAAGAGAAGAGACCTATTAGGAACGGTAATAACCCACTTGTCTAGATACAGGAATATCTGGAACCCTTTCACTCTGAGGTGAGCTTCAACCATTTCCATATACATGGTGAAAGTTGACAAAACACAACAGCAATATACTCTACTACAGTGAATGGGCAAAGGCATGAAAAGAAGCAGCAGAAGCTGCTGCTCTTTTTTTCTGGTGGATAAGGGGAACAACAGGAAAAACAGGAGTCACAATTACTGCTGACAAAAATTACCATTAATGAATGCAAGAAAAAGAAACATGTTATCACTTCTATAAAAGCACTTGGCTGAGATAAGCTCGAGAGAGGAACCACTTCTGTACTCGAAGAGTGATAAACGAGATCTAAGGTAACATTGATGACAGGATAGGTTTTACGAGTAAGAGGTGGAGCCTGAGCTGTTGATCCTAAAGTCTAGAGTGTCCAAAGTCCTATCCAAAAGCCACATCCGTTGACAAACAGTTGGAAGAATCACCATCAGATGTAGGCATTTTGCACTCTGAATTCACAAACACCTCCATATCTTA
Organism: Protopterus annectens; assembly: GCF_019279795.1. Taxonomy (NCBI): domain Eukaryota; kingdom Metazoa; phylum Chordata; order Ceratodontiformes; family Protopteridae; genus Protopterus; species Protopterus annectens. The sequence continues at coordinate 1,688,939,944 of NC_056739.1, forward strand.
GCAGGTAGCAATGGCCTAACATCAAAAGAAGCCCTCACTTTAATGATACCACACTAAATGAATGTTACTCTACCACTTCAGACAGCACTTACCATTTATTTCCTCTCTAGTGTCCTTCCATAACATTCTCATCTCTCTAATAATCAATTCTCTCCACATCATTAATTTTCCCTCCTGTACTTTAGTCCTCATCTCATCCCATTACACTATTTTGGCAGCAGAATACACCATTTCTCACCTCCATATATTATTAGAAATGGTGTAAATATTTTGAATAATTACATATTAGTTTACTTGTATAAGCTATCTACTTCTGCAAAGTATCTTGCTATTTGCAGTATACATTGTACTCTTGATCATAATTTATCTTAAAATATTCTGTAAATGTATTTCAATCCATTGTGGGGATTTTCTCTCCATGTAATTGAGTAACTGCTATTGTCAAATGTTCATCAACTATAGTTTACATATTTTTCAGTTTGCTGTGGAGCTTTTCTCTCCAGGCTTCCACTGAAAATGGGCCATTGGCATAGTCAGACTTTCCCACTTACCAAAGGACAAAAAAAAAAATAATAATAAAGGTATTGTACACACTAGTTAGCATATTTATAATACTGTCAGACAGCATACACATTTTAAACAGAATTACAGTACAAATCATCATAATGTATACACAGCTGCAATGACTTCAGGGGTTCCTTACAAAGAAAATACAGGGTGTAAACAGCATGTCCTATGTGGACAGACTAAAAGCCCTATTCCCTTTACTCAGTCTATCGACTATTAAAGGGTGATCTATGCCTGACTTACAAAACACTCAACTCCAGCACTGATGGAGCTACTACACATCTGTAAGTCAAACAGCACGAGGGTCACTTAATCTAGTGATCTAAACTTAGTCAGCAACTCAAACAAAACATGCTGGAGAAACAGATACGTGTCTCAGAAATAGCCCCTTCTTTGGAACAGGCTTCCTATTCACATTAAGCAGAGCCCTTCCCTGGCACTCTTCAAACATAATTTGAATCAATGGATGGGGAATCACAAATTCACACCTGAGGTAGCACTTTTATCACTTATAGACAGGGAGAATCCACAACATACTCAAGGCATAGCCACAAACCCATGTAATCTTCTTGCCGCTATGGGCCATGTATTGGTAAAATTTGGTTATATTGGCTAACAAGGATTCTTAAACTGATAGCCTAATCATCTCCTACAAACTTATCCTGAAAATGAGATTTTGGGAAGGAAGGTAGATGTACTTCATTCCAGTGTTAAGGAACCATTTGCATTTTGCCTTTATGAATAAGGAGGACTTCAGTTATAAGTTAAAGTTAAGAAAGAGTGTAAAAGAATATTAGTATATTTGGGGAAACACTAGTAAGTGAATACCCTGATTTAAATTAGCCTAAGTATCAACTTTGGGCATGAAGGAAGGTTCTGTCCTAAGGAATATGCTGTCTTGGTGAAAAACATTGTAGAGATATTGAGAATGAAGACCTGAAGCTCAGCAGCTCTTCTTGCAGATGTAAATAACTACCAGCAAAGTTGTTTTCCAGGTTAAGAAATTAAAGATCAGCTGAACCAGCCAATTAAAAGAGAGGTCTGTCTAGTTACACACACTAGCAAAAAGATAAGGTCCTGACCTGGAGCTGGTATGCCAAATAGAGATTGGGAATGAAGATCCATATGATGAAGGCTTTACCTTGAAGGGTGAGCAGACAGTAAATTAGTAGGAAAACCCTTGAAAAAGAAGGAATTGCTGCAAAATGAATCTTGCTTGAGAAATAAAGCTCTTTTTTTTTGTGCAACTCTTAGAATGGGTACCACCACCTTCAAAGGGTGCTGAAATAGGCGAAATATGTCTGTCACGAGCCAGCTCCAAGAAATTATTTTCCACTTACCCTTACAAACCGTTCTGGATAAGGTTTTCTGAGAAGGAAATCACCTCATCATCATCTGGAGGGAACTGAAAATTCCTGACCATTAGTGGAACTGGAGAAAGCAAGCCATTAATAGAAGGAACTGAATGTTTGAAGGGAAGCCATCCAGATATCAGTACTCAGCTCTGTGGGAGAAGAATGAGCTTCTTCAAGTGAGACCACAGCAAGTGAAATCAAGTATGGCAGGACCAGAGGGATGTCATGAGAATGAGTTGGGCCTTATAAGGCTTGGCTTTCTGTAACAGTTGAGAGGGGGTATGCTTCAAGGAGACCTAGGGCTCAATCATGAGAGAATACATCTCTGGGGTGTTTTCTTCTTGGGGAACTATGCTGAAATTTGAGGACATATGGTGTTGAATGGTGAAGCAAAAGTTTGCAGGATGTTCTCCCCCACTTCTTGAATACATTGAGAGCTATTCTGCTATTGAGAGACCATTCACAGTGTAGCAGGATCTGTCGGCTCAAATTGTCCATAATCACTTGGTAAACCCAGGTATTTGCATTACAATCAGATGGCATTGCAAGGCTAGTGCCCACTCCCATACTCTTATTGCTTCTCTGCACAAGGGATCCTCCTTGGTTGTTCAAATACCACACTACTGCCATATTGTTCAACAGTAAGGCAATCACACCTTGAGGAAGCTCGCCCTGAAATGCCTGAATACTAGGAAGAGTGCCCTGATCTCAAGTATGTTTTTCTACAAGGAAGCCTCATCCTAAGTCTATATAACTTGAACCATCTTGTTCTAGAAGTACCTAAAACCCCCTACCCAAGGGCAGGTTCATGTAACAGTCACAAGTGCTACTGATTTCTTGAGGGGAGAACTGATGGATAATATGGATGGATTCAACAACCAGGTGAGTATCTGACTGCTTGAGATAATCTGATCTTGTGATACACTTAAAAGGACTGGTCTCCTTTACACTCAAAATGCCCACTATAAGACCTTCATCTTCAATCTGGCATTACTAAATGTCTATTGATGCAGCCAAGAGACTTGGCACTTTGAGGATATGCAACTGGAGGCAGAGCTTGCTGAAGTAGGCATGAATCCTTGGAAATTAGAGAGGATATTTTTCCTGTGGTAGAACTGCTAGCTGTCACTGAGTGTTGAAGTGACAACCTATGAAGGTAAGGTCCTATGAGGGCTCCAACTAGGACTTTTCTAATTTCCTTGTTCTCCCAAAGACAGGTAGACTCTAAAAGTACAATTGTGTATACTTACCATAAAGGTAGAGATTAGAGTGTATTCACTGTTGCAGTTATCACCTGTGGGTTATCTCTGCTGTGATAGCTCTTGGTCAGCCTGAATATCACAGTCAATGTTTTTGTGCGCCTCCTGCCGTCGCCTGTAGTCTGACATCAGGTCATCAGTGCTATAAAGCAAGGCAGCTGAAGTCATTACATCAGTTTTCCTTGCCCTAACCCATCAAAAGCACAAAGGAAAAGACAGAAGTGGTCCTGGTGGCTAAAGGCCACCTTGGGAAGCTTGTGTTCCCCTAGAGGAAGATGTTAAATGGGGGATGGAGGGAGGGAAACCAAGACTGCAAAATACAGTTGTATACACTTACCATAAATGTAGATGTTCGAGTGTATTCACTGTTGCAGTCATTACATTTGGGTAATCCCACTGGCAGGTGGCCCTCAGTCAGCTTGATTAACAAAGCCTTGTGTCCTTCGTCAGTTGCTGTCCCTTCTTCCATGACGTGAGGTCGTCAGGGGTATAAAACATGCAGCCGATGTCATTACATCAGTTTTTCTTGCCCCAGATGTCAGGTTCCCCCCCAATGGGAAGCAATTAAACCTATAAATACAAGGATATACCTCCAACAGAAAAGCAAATACACCAAAAAGCTTTTGGAGCATAGAGAGTAGAGGTATAGCCAAAGGAAGAAAAAGGGGGCTGGAGGGAGGGTAACCAGGACTGCAACAGTGAATACACTCGAACACAAGTGTACACAGCTGTACTATGTTCTTCGTGTTTCACTGTAGCAGTCATTACATTTGGGTAGATTCCCAAAGCTAAGGTTGGGAGGAGGAATTTAAATAGAATTAGGACCAGCTATAAGGCCCTGCAGTGGCAAACCCAGCCCTGGATTTAGAGAAAATTGGCAAATGATAATGCTTGGTGAAAGTATGTACAGAACTCCAGGTAGCAGCTTCTAGGGTGTCCCTAGTAAGGACGCCCCTGAGAAAGGCTGTAGAGGTAGATGCAGCCCTGGTTGAATGGGGTCTGATGCCCTGTGGGATAGGTTTTCCATGGCCTATCCATTTTGAAATTATTTTGTTTTGAAATAGCTTTCGGCTCTGTCCCTGCAGCAAATGCCACCAGCAGTTGTTCAGATTTTCTTTGAGGTGTAGTCCTGTCCAAGTAGAATCTAAGCTGTCTGTGCACATCTAAACAGTGAAGTATCTGTTCCCCTTTGTTCTGTGGGTTGGGAAAGAATGTAGGCAAATGAATGGACTGATTACCCTTGGGCATGAAGGGGGGACTGGTTCTGAGGGGCACCCTGTCCGCATGAAAGATGATGAAAGATGATGAAAGATTCCACTGCCATAAGGTCCTGTAATTCAGATAACCTTCTTGCAGAAGTGATTGCCAAAAGGAAAGCTGTTTTCCAGGAAAGAAATTTTAAATCTGCAGTAGCAGCTGGCTCGAAAGGAGGAAGAGTGAGTTTCTCAAAGACAAAGTTAAGATCCCAGGCTGGAGTTGGAGTTGTCCTGGGTGGCCTTAAATTTCTGACCCCTCTGAGGAACTGCTTGAGTAGTGGGTGAGAGAAGAGGGGAGGCTCTGTGCTATAATGAGCTGAAATGGCTGAGGCATGAATTTTGATGGAGGAAAAAGACAAGCCCTTATGAAGCATCTCGGTCAAGTATTGTAGAATCTGAGGTAAACTGGGCACTGCTGCATTCATTCCTTGAGAATGGTTCCAAGCACAGAATCTTTTCCATTTTGCAGCATAAGATTTTCTAGTACTAGGCCTCCTTGCCTCTAAAATATTCATCACTGATTTACTGAGGGATGGTAAAGGAGAGATTAGGTAATTAGCCAGGCTGCTAGGTTCAGAGTTTGCAGCTGAGGGTGCAGAATCTGGTTCTCCTGCTGAGACAACAGGGAAGGAGTCTGAGGCAGGTGCCATGGAGCCAAGAGTGACACACTGCGCAAGAGTGGGTACCAGTGTTGGCAAGGCCAGTCTGATGTAATTAAAATCGTCCATGGCTTGTCCTGTTTGATCTTTAGTAGTACCTTGGAGAGCAGAGGCAGAAGATGAAAGGCATAAACTGATAGGTTTTCCAGCTTAAAGACAGAGCATCCACTTTCCAAGCTAGCTTGTGGGAATCCTTGCACAAAATTAGTCCAGTTGATGGTTCTGGGGGGAGGCAACCAGGCCTATATCTGGGCTCCCCCATTTGCTTGTCATGTAGAAAATCCTTGGTTCCAGTTTCCACTCGTGTAGGTCCATGAGGTTTCTGCTTAGTCCGTCTGCCAGTGTATTTAGTTTTCCTGGCAGGAATTTAGCTTGTAGATTCACTTGGTAGCTCAAGGCTGTGTTCCACAATGCCATGGCTAGTCTGCAGAGGGGGTAAGACTGTGTACGCCCCTGCTTGTTTATGTACCATATGACAGTGGTGTAGTCCATCTTTACCATTAGTTGTCCTGGAAGAATGTGGTCCTTGAAGGCTGTCAGAGCATTCTGTACAGCTAAGATTTCCTTTTGATTTATGTGCAGGTGCATTTGACTTGGGTTCCATTTGCCCTGAATGCACTTCCCAGCCAGGTGAGCCCCGCATGCATAGTCTGATGCGTCTGTTAAGATTTGTGTGGCAGGGGGTAATGTGAATGGTAGTTCCATTTTGGTGGCAGGTCTCTGCCCAAAGGAACTCTAGGTGTAGGCAAGGTATGATAGGAATCCTTGCTTCTACATCCAGTGAATGTTGACACCATAAGCTTTTGAGATACCATTGTAGTTTCCTCATATGCACCCTTGCATATGGAATTAGAAGAATACAGGAGGCCATGAACCCCAAGGCTTGCAGTATCTGTCTTGCAGATAGCAGGGTTTTTGTGGCCACTTGTTTCAAGTAAGTTGTCAAATGTATCCGTTTCTCTGGTGTGAGGAAAGCCATCTGGGAAGTTGAATTCAAGCTTGCTCCCAGGAATATAATTTGTTGACAGGGTACCAGGTGGGATTTCTTTTCATTTATGGTGAACCCCAGACAAGTCAGTACCCTTTGAACAAAGGCCAGGTGATTGAAAAGAATGTCCTTGCTTTCTGCCTGAATTATACAATCGCCCAGGTATGGGTATATCTGAATATTTCTTTGTCTGCAAAATGCAATAACTGGAGCTAGGCACTTTGTGAATACCCTGAGCGCAGTAGATAAGCCAAAGGGCAGTGCAGAGAACTGATAGTGCATGTAGCCTGCTTTGAAGCGTAGGTATCTTCTGCAAGACTCCCTGATAGGGATGCGCAGGTATGCTTCTTTTAAGTCCAATGTTGCCAACCATGCATACTTGCCTAGCATAGGAAGCAGCTGAAGAGTCAACATTTTGAATTTTGGAATCACCAGAAAGGTGTTTAGAATAGAAAGGTCCAGGATAGAATGCCATGTATTGCCTTTTCTGGGTACCAAGAAAAATCTCAAATAGAAACCTTGTCCCTTTTCCTCTTCTGATACCAATTGAATAGCCGCCATGTTTAAGAAAGAGAGTACCTGATTTTGGACCTCTGCCCACTGATTTGGGGGTAGATCTGGCTACCCGCTTGGTGTTGGTAATGTGTAGAAATTAAATCTGTATCCTTGGGACACTAAATTTAAAACCCATTTGTCCTGGGTAATGAGTTCCCAGTTTTTGGCCTGCAGACCAATCTTTCCACCTAAAGGAGTATTCAGTTGGGAAGTGCTTGGAAGTTTTAAAAGCAAGTCACTGAGATGATTTTTCATAGGGGAGAGTCTTACTGCTCCCAGGTTTGGGTGCAGAAACCCCCCACTGCCTAGTCTTGTGTGTCCCTTGGGACTGAAACCTGGGGTTTCTGCTGTGTCTGGGTTTGGCTTGAGAAGACCTGGAGGGGGCTGGAAAGGACCAATTTTTAGAGGGCGAGTGCCTACTAAATCTAGGAGGCTGAACTTGTAAGAAATCTTTAACAGTCTGCATAGATTTAGCTTTATCTTCCATCTTTTTAAGAACCTCCTCAGCCTTGCTGCCAAACAGGCAGTCCTGATTTAAGGGAGCATCCAACAATTTAGCTTTAACATGATCAGGCAAAGACTGCTCCTTAAGCCAAGTATGCCTTCTGAGCACAGACCCAGTAACAGCAGCCCTGCAAGAGGCCTCTAATGAATCAAAACCACATTGCAAAGTATGTTTTCCAACCTGTTCAGCAGAATGCATTAAATCCTGTAATTCTTTATTTTCAGCGCTGTCAGAAATTAACATCATTTGCTGTTTAAGCAATCCAGTAACACGTTGTTGATACTTTAACACATGAAACTGGCAGTCTAAAGCCCTAATGGCCAAGATTGCAGAAGTGTAAACTTTCTTACCCCATCTATCCAGCGCCCTGGAGTCTCTATCAGAGGGGGTAGGATGTTTAGCAGTAGAAGCCTTAATGCCTTTGGGTCCCTGTGAAATAGTCTCTGGATCCGCAATAGGATTTTTAAAAAGGAACTTGTGAGAATCAGGAACCCTGTAATATCTGTCAGGTTTTCTAGGAGCAGGAGGCAAAGAATCAGGGGCCAAACTAGATTATAAAAAGGCATCATCAACAATGTCTAGTACAGGAGGTATAGCTAAAGGCCTATTCTGAGGCAGGAGTAAGAAATCCCTAAGCCTCTTTTTTGAATCAGAAAAATCCTGGCTTTCCCAGTGGAAATGCTCCCTTAGAGTACGTAAGGTTTCACCAAAAAAAAAAAATCCTCTGGAGGGGAAGCAGAGGGAATACAGTCCTCTGCATCAAAATCCTCATAAGTAGATAAGGTCAAATCCAGATCATAGCAAGAATCAGAAAAATCAGAATCCTGTTCAGAAGATTCATAAACAACTTCAGTCCTAGGTCTCTTGGAAGGGGGAGGTTGGCTTCCCCTGATTAGAGTTATAAGATCTTCAGCCATTCTTATCATTTGTCTTTTAGGCATAGAGGCCTGAGCATGCGGCCTGGGCGTTGCTTTCTTAGGCATGGTTCGAGATTTTGGCTTAAATGAAGAAGGAGGCATCGGTTTAATATGCAAGTTTGTAGGCCTGAATACACCCTCAGAAGCTGGTGCCTGTACAGCGGCTCCGGACCCATCCAAGATAGAGACATCCGTAGGTTCCACAGTTGAAGCATCTCGCGGCATACAGAACTCTGAATGGGTCTCAGTAGAGGCCTGCAAGTCAGAAGTAGCGGGCATCAGCGGCTGCGAAAGCGCCAGAGTACCGGCGAACTGGCGACTGGCTTAGGAGAAGCGTCATCGGCAGCTTTGGACCTAGGCGGCCTGTCTGTCCTTATCTTTGCATTTTTTCGGAATCCTGGTAGTCGGATGGCTAACAGACGACATTTCTGGATAATTAAACAGAGAACCGAAATATTTAGAAGCGAAAATATACTGATGGACAGTGCACTGATTAAATAAAGCACAAAACCGACAGCAAGGTACGTCGTGTCAGGACCTAGGCAAGGAATACAGTACAAATGAAAACCTTTGTGAGGTATTTGCTTTCCACAAGTAATACGATTATTAACTTTTACTGACATCGGTAAGGAGCATGAAAAAGTTTCCCCAACGGAGTACTTAGCTTTAGTTGAAGACTTTGGTTATGAAACTCGAAAATGAAAATTTCAGGAGTCTGCCAACTGGCACTTGCGAACTGCTTCTGCTTCGGGCACTGTACGGCAAGAAAGACTGATGTAATGGCATCGGCTGCATGTTTTATACCCCCGACGACGCAGGACCCAAGACTTTGTTAATCAGGTCGACTAAGGGCTACTCCAAGCAGATAACCCAAATGTAATGACTGCAACAGTGAAAAAGGAAGATCAGTGAATAGACTCAACATCTACATTTATGGTAAGTGTACACAACTGTACTATGTTCTTCGTGTTTCACTGTTACAGTCATCACTTGTGGGAGGATTCTTAAATCTGAGGAAAAGGGTGGAAGGATAGGTTGCATCCTAGGTATGGGACAGGAGGTCCTGCAGAATTGCAGATGTAAACCCTTCCCTAGACTTAGAAAAGAGAGGTAGGTGGTAATTCTTTGTAAAGGTAAAGACAGAGCTCCAGGTGGCAGCTTCCAAGATGTCCCTGGTAGGTACTCCCCTGAGGAAGGCAGTGGAAGTTGCCCTAGTGGAGTGGGTACGGATAGACTTGGGATGGGTTTCCCATGTAGTTTACAACAAAAATGGATACAGTGTGAAATCCATTTGGAAATTGTTTGTTTGGAGATGGGTTTCCCCTCTGCCCCTGGGGCAAAGCTTACAAGAAGCTGGTCTTTTTTTTTGAATGGCTTAGTACGGCCCAGATAGTATCCAAGTTGTCTGTGCACATCTAGTGAGTGTAGAATTCTTTCCCCCTTGTTTTGAGGGTTGGGAAAGAAGGTGGGAAGGTGTATGGCCTGGTTAAGGGTCACATCAGATACCACCTTGGGCATAAAGGAGGGTTTTAGTCCTCAGGGAGACTCTGTCTGCATGGAAAATTATGAAGGGCTCGACAGCCATGACAGCTTGAAGTTCCAAGACCCTTCTGGCTGACGTAATAGCTAGTAGGAAGGCAGTCTTCCAAGAGAGGCATTTCAATTCTGTTGAAGCGGCAGGTTCGAGAGGAGGTAAGCTTAGTTTCTCTAACACAATTCAGGTCCCAGGGTGGCATCGGAGGCCTTCTAGGAGAACTGATATTAGAAGCCCCTCTGAGGAATTGCTTAATCAAAGGATAAGAGAAGAGGGGGGGGGTCTGAATCGTAATGGGCAGAGGCATGTATGTTAATAGAGGTGAAAAAAAGGCCACTATTGAGGAACTCTACTAGGTAATCCAGGACGAGAGGGTTGGGAGGTACTGCCCCCTTTAGACCGTTTAGAGGAGCTGAATCTTTTCCATTTTTCTGCATACGATTTTCTTGTGCTGGGACTTCTGATCTCTGTGATGATGCCCACGACCTGTTTGATTAACAGGGACTCCTTGTTAGTTTTTAATGTATAAGCCATGCTGAAAGTTTGAGAGTCTGTAGGTCTGGGTGCAGTATCTTCCCCCTCTCCGGGGTCAAGAGGTCTGACATCAGGGGAAGCAGTTTTGGGGGCTGTAAGGTCAGACTGCGTAATAAGGGGCATCAATAATGTCTGGGTCAATCTGGAGCAATGAGGATGGCCTTTGGTCTCTCCTCTCTTATTCTGATCAGAACCTTTGGAAGAAGAGGATGAGGAGGGTATGCGTACACAAAGAAAGAGCTCCAGAGGAAGGTCAAGGCATCCACCTTCCTTGCTAGGAGATGATACTCCCCGGTACAAAACTTGTGTGACTGATGTTTGAGGTGTGAGGCAAAGAGGTCCACTTCTGGGGTTCCTCACTCCAGGGTGATTTGCAGAAAGAATTCTGTCGAGCTGCCATTCATGGGGGTCCAGTAAGTTTCTACTTAGGTGGTCTGCCAGTATGTTGTTGATACTTGGTAAGTATTGGGCAATTAGGTGTAGTCCCATGGAGGTGGCTCTAAGCCAGAGACTCATGGCTAACCTGCACAAAGGGGTAAGATTGGGTGCCCCCTGCTTGTTGATTTACCACATTACTGTGGTGTTGTCTGTTTTTATAAGGAGGACCCCTGGCCTGAGATGGGGTTGGAAGGAAGGCAGAGCCTGTTGCACTGCCATCAATTCTTTCTGGTTGATGTGCATGTGACGTTGTTGGGCATTCTAAAGGCCTAGGGTACATCTGCATCAATTCTTTCTGGTTGATGTACATGTGACGTTGTTGGGCATTCTAAAGGCCTAGGGTACATCTGCCTGCTGGGTGAACGCCCCAAGCAATGTCTGAGGCGTTGGTGGTGATGGTCTGGCCAGAAGGGCGGAGGATGAAGGGAAGATCCTTGTTCATGGCACAGGCCTCTGCCCATCAGAGAAATATGGCCCTTATACAAGGAATCAGAGGGAGAGTGGTCTATAGGAACAGAGTGCTGACACCAAAGGTACTTTAAATACTACTGAATTTTTCTCATGTGAAGCCTGGCAACAGGGATGAGAAGGATGCAAGATGCAATGTATCCCGGGGCTTGCAGGAACTTCCTAGCAGTGAGGTGACTTCTGGAAGCCAGCTGGACGAAGTAGAGAGGCAGGAAGCTCTTCTTTTCTGGGGATAGGAAGGCCATTTGGGTTGCTGTGTCTAGCACAGCTCCCAGTAAAATAATTTTTCTGGTGGGGTTTTGCTTTGATTTTTTCTTGTTGATGGTGAACCCTAGGGAAGTTAGGAGCGATTTGACAAACAGAAGGTCCTGGAGCAACTTTTCTTTGCAGTCTGCCTGAATGAGCCAGTCATCCAGGTAAGGGTCTGCAGAATGCTATAGCTGGGGCCAAGAATTTGGTGAATACTCTGGGAGCAATAGATAAGCGAAAGGGTAGTGCAGAAAACTGAAAGTGTTGATAGCCTGCTCTGAAGCGCAGAAATTTTCTGCACAATTCCCTGATAGAGGAGGAAGGCATCTTTTAGGACTAGTGTCACAAGCCAGACATTTTGTGTGAGCATAGGCAGGAGCTGCTGCAAGGTTGGCATTCTGAATCTGGGGACCACCAAGGAGGTGTTCAGTTTGGATAGATCCAGGATGGGGTGCCAAGTGCCCTCTTTTCTGGGGAAAAAGGAATAGTCTGGAGTAAAAACCTTTTCCTGTTTGATCTGGAGGGACAGATTCTTCTGCCCCATGGGGTATTAGAGTTTGGACAAGTTTCAATGTCTCTGCCCACTGGTTTGGGGGGAGGTCTGGGTACCCCCTCTTGTAACAGGGAGCTTGCTGAAGGAGAATCTGTATCCATAAAAAAATATTTTTAAGACCCATTGATCCTAGACTATAGAGACCCAATTGTCCTTGAAGAGGGTGAGCCGCCATCCTAGTTTTTGCTGAGTGAAAGGAGGGCAGAGGGAGGTAGTCATTGTGAGGACTTGCCATAGAAGCTTGGCTTAGAACTCCCTGCCTTAGAGACAGAAGTGGTCCATGGTTTGCTTCTTTGTTGGAACTGGGATAGCGGTCTGGATGACCTGCCCCTGCAGGGCTTACCTTGGTTGTGTCTGCTAGGTACAGGGAAGGCCCAGTGCTTAGAGGGAAAGTTCCTGCTGAATCTGGGAGGTTGAACTTTAAAGAAATCTTTTACTGTTTGCATAGGTTTTGCTTTCTCTTCCATCTTTTTAAGCACCTCTTCTTTCTCCCCAAACAGGCGTTCCTTAACTAGGGGTTCATCAATAAGTTTAGACTTGACATGGTTAGGGAGAGGTTGTTCCTTCAGCCATGCATGTCTTCTAATAACAGATCCTGTCACTGCTGCCCTGCTAGAGTCTTCTAGGGTGTCATATCCACATTGGAGTGAGTGTTTGGCCACTTGACAAGCAGAATGTAATAATTCTGCCAGTTCTTTTGAGTTGGCACCGTCAAGAGAAGTAGCAATCTTCTGTTTTAATTGTTCAAAATGTGTTGTTAATATTTTGACATATGGAACTGACAACTATGTCCTCTGATAGTTAAGGTTGCAGAGGTATATACTTTCTTACCCCATCTGTCCAGAGCTCTGGAGTCTTTGTCACAAGGAAGAGGATTCTTGTCACTACTAGTCTTAGCTCCTTTGGGTCCCTGTGTAATGACCTCAGCATCTGCAGCAGGATTCCTGTACAGGTATTTGTGAGAATCCGGTACTCTGAAGTGCCCGTAGGGTTTAGTTGGAGCAGGAGAGACAGGGCATCAGGGGCTAAGGTGGCCTCATGGAAAACACCATCCACCACTTCCAATATAGGTGGGATGGCCAGGGGTCTGTGCTGGAGCAGGTACAGAAGCCCTCAAAGTTGTTTCTTTGACTGTAGGAAGTCTTGTGATTCCCACTGAAAATGCTCCCTGAGGGAGTGAAGGGTTTCCCCAAAGGAGAGGTCATCTCTGCAGGGGAGGCAGAAAGGATGGAATCCTCTGCATCTCAGTCCTCAAACAGTTAAGAGATGTTCCTCTTCAAAAGCAGAAAAATTAGATTCCTCAGACTTTTGGTATGTCAATTTCTGGAGAAGGATGCCTTTTCCTTTTTGGAGTGTGGGTCTGAGTACCTGGATAAGGGAGATGAGATCCTCCGCCATTTTAAGCATTGGAGCTTGGGGTGGGGGAGCAGTAGCAAGATGGTGGCTAGAAGCAGATTTCCTAGGAGAGGCCTGGCTTCTAGGCCTGACAGAATGTCCGTCTCTGAGAAGCGGTAGTTGGATGCGAAGATGTCATTTTTTTGTCTAGAATAGGTAGTGCGAAAGGCCTCCTCAAAAGCTGGTGCCTGTGTCGTGGCTCCGGACCCAAATGAGGCAGAGACAGCCAAAGGCTTGGAAGACTAAGTGGATTTCTGAGGCATACCGGACTCTGAAAGGGTCTCAGCAGAGGCCTGTGCAAAAAGTGAGTCGGGCATCAGGGGCTGCAAAAGAGCCTCACTGAATTCCGGAGAACAGACGACTTGCTTGGCAGTAGCGATGTCTGAAGGCTTAGCATTGTGTGGCCTGTCTCTATCCTTAGCTCTACATTTTTTCAGCATGTTGACAGATTGTTGGCTGACTGACGCCATATTGGAATTTGAAGACGGAACATGAAAATAATAATTTACAAAAAGAGCTCTACGGCAAATGGTTCTTGCATTAAAGAGGGCACAGAACCGGCAATGAGGGACATAGAGGTCTGGGCCTAAACCAGTGATGCAGTAAGAATGAAAGCCCCAATGTGGGATCTGCTTTTCACAAGCGAGACAATTGTTAACTTTTTCGGACATCGGTTAGAGCAAGAAAAAAGGGTTCCCAAAGGGGAACTTAGCTTTAGACGTTTTCTGCTGAAATTCAATTTCTGGTAGCGACCGACCGGCACTCGTGCGAACTGCTTCTGCTACAGGCTCCATGGCAAGAAAGACTGATGTAATGACGTTGGCTGCCTTGCTTTATAGGACTGACTACCTGATGTCAGACTACAGGTGACGGCAGCTGGTGCACAAAAACATTGACTCTGGTATTCGGGCTGACCAAGGGCTACCACAGCAGGGATAACTCACAGTTGATGACTGCAACAGTGAAACACGAAGAACATCAATTGTTGTCTTGCCCCCACAAGCTGAGCCACAGATAGAGCTGTTAGAAGCAAATCATAGTGAGCTACATTCAAACTCAAATAAGTGTGTGCCCTGACCAGACCCATACATCTGTTGAACATCCAGGGGGCAAAGGTGAGACCAAACAGTAAGGCCTGGAATTGAAAAAGTACAGTTGTGTAAAATTTTACCATAGTGGTAGATGACCTTTTCATTGCGGCAGTATTGTTCACCTTAGGGATCTCCTGCCAAGGAAAGTCCAACATCTGGCCCGTATACCAAAGCCTTTAAATCTTGCATGTGCCTTATGTCACACGCATGCTCCATATACTGCACGTAGATCATAAAGGTAACATATGAACGCAGTTACCCAGAACTGAATTGCCCCAGAAGAAAACAATCTACATAAGACAAAGGAGGGTAGGCACAATCATGAGGAGAAAAAGCACATGGAAAAGGTAGACCCTTGGCCAGGAGGGACAAGAAACAAAGCTCACAGGAAAAAAAGTACAGTTATGTATACTTACCATAAATGTAGATGTTCGAGTGTATTCACTGTTGCAGTCATTACATTTGGGTAATCTGCTGGCAGGTTGCCCTCAGTCGGCCTGATTAACAAAGTGTTGGGTCTTGCGTCGGTTGCTGTACCTTCTTCCGTGACGTCAGGTCGTCAGGGCTATAAAACATGCAGCCGACAACATTACATCAGTTTTTCTTGCCCCAGATGTCAGGTGCCCCCCAAATGGGGAGCAAAAATATATAAATAAACTGTAAATATATAAATGCACCTTAGAAACATAACATTTACCTTCAACTAAAAGCAAATACACCACAAAGGCTTTTGAGTTTAGTGAAGGAAAGAAAAAGGTATAGAATGGGGGATGGCGGGTGGGTAACCTGGACTGCAACAGTGAACACACACTAACATCCACATTTACGGTAAGTGTACACAACTGTACTATGTTCTTCATGTTTCACTGCTGCAGTCATTACATTTGGGTAGAATCCCAAAGCTATGGATGGGAGGATGGAGCTAATCAGCATTAGGAGCAGCTATAAGGCCCTGCAGACCTGCAGTGGCAAAGCCTGCCCTGGATTTAGAGAAGAGTGGTAAATGATAATGATTTGTGAACGTATGAACAGAGCTCCAAGTAGCAGCTTTTAGAATGTCTTTGGTTGAGACCCCTCTGAGAAAAGCTGCTGAAGAAGTTGCAGCCCTGGTGGAATGGGACCTGATCCCCTTAGGCACAGGTTTACCATGGTGCAAATAGCAGAAACTAATGTAGTGGCTTATCCATTTAGAAATAGTCTGCTTTGATATAGCCTTCCCCTCTGGTCCTGCAGCAAATGCTACCAGTAGTTGCTCAGACTTTCTTAGAGATTTTGTCCTAAGGAGAATCTTAGTTGTCTGTATACATCCAATGAATGCAGAATCCGCTCCCCCTTGTTCTGCGGATTTGGGAAAAATGTTGGCAGGTGAATGGTCTGGTTAAGAGCCACACTGGATACCACCTTAGGCATAAAAGAAGGATCGGTCCTGAAGGCCACCCTGTCTGGGTAAAATATAATGAAAGGCTCCACTGCCATGAGAGCCTGTAGTTCTGAAACCCTTATTGCTGAAGTGACTGCCAAAAGAAAAGCTGTCTTCCAAGATAGAAATTTTATATCCGCAATAGCTGCTGGTTCAAAAGGAGGCAGGGTGAGTTTTTCCAGCACAAAATTGAGGTCCCATGCAGGAGTTGGTGTTCTCCTGGGAGGCCTTAAATTTTTGGCCCCTCTGAGATACTGTTTAAGCAGTGGATGAGAAAAGAGGGGAGGCTCTGTGTTGTAATGAGCCGAGATGGCAGAGGCATGGATTTTTTATTGAAGAAAAAGATAGGCCCTTGTCAAGCATCTCAGTTAAGTATTGTAAAATCTAGGGAATATTGCGCTTTGCCGTGTCTATTCCTTGTGCTTGGTTCCAAGCACAGAATCTCTTCCATTTGTCAGCATAAGATTTTCTAGTACTAGGCCTTCTGGCTTTCAAAATGACATCCATCACAGGTTTATTGAGAGATGTGGTTTGAATAATTAGTTGATTAGCCATGCTGCAAGATTCAGAGTTTGGAGTTGAGTGTGCAAAATTTGACAGTTCTGCTGAGACAGTAGATGAGGTGTTTGAGGCAAGTACCACGGAGGAAGGTGTGACATATTCCCTTAGAAGTGGGTACCAGTGTTGGCGAGGCCAGTCCAGAGCAATTAGGATCATTGTTGTTTTTTCCTGTCTGACTTAGTAAGACCATGGAGAGTGGAGGCAGAGGGGGAAAGGCATAGACTGACAGGTTTTTCCAGTTTAAGGATAGAGCATCCACTTTCCATGTTTTGTGATGAGTTCTTGTGCAGAATTTATCCAACTGATAGTTTTCGGGAGAGGCAAACAGATCTATGTCTGGGCTCCCCCATTTCTGTGTTAACATACTGAAGATTTGTGAATCCAGTCTCCATTCGTGCGGGTCCATAAGATTTCTGCTTAGGTCGTCTGCCAGAGTATTTTGCTTTCCTGCGTGGTGTTGTCCGTCTTTATCAGTAGTTGTCCTGGATGAAGTAAGTCCTTGAAGGCTGTCAGAGCATTCTGAACAGCTAGCATTTCTTTCTGGTTGATAAGCAGATGCATTTGGTTTGGGCTCCATTTGCCATGAATACATCTCCCTGCCAGGTGGGCCCCCCCAAGCATAGTCTGATGCGTCTGTAGTTAGGGTTTGTGTAGCAGGGGGTAGAGTGAATGGCAGTCTCTTGTTCTGGTGACATGTCTCTGCCACCAAAAAAACTCCTGTTGTAGGGAGGGAATGAGAGGAAGCATTGTTTCCAGGCTGCGACAATGTTGACTCCATAAACTTTTTAGGTACAACTGAAGTTTCCTCATATGCAGTCTCGCATATGGAATTAGTAGAATGCAGGATGCCATGAACCCCAAACCCTGCAGAATTTGTCTTTCAGATAACTGGGTTTTTGTTGCCATTTGTTTGAAATACGTTGCCAATTGCCTTTGTTTGTCTGGCGTGAGGTAAGCCATCTGGGCAGTTGTATTCAAGCTTGCACCCAGGAATGTAATTATTTGAGAGGGTACCAGTTGTGATTTCTTTTCGTTTATGGTGTACCATAGGCATGCTAGAAACCTTTTTACAAATGCCAGATGTTGAAGAAGAGTGTCCTTGTCCTCTGCTTAAATGAGAAAATTGTCCAGATAAGGATAAATTTGAATGTTTCTTTGTCTGCAGAATGCAATTACTGGTGCCAGGCACTTTGTAAAGACACTGGGTGCAGTAGATAAGCCAAAGGGCAGTGCAGAGAATTAGTAATGCAAAAAACCTGCTTTGAAGCGGAGGTATCCTTCTGCATGACTCCCTTATTGGGATATACAGGTATGCCTCTTAAATCTAGAGTTACTAACCAAGCATTCTTGCCTAGCATAGGCAGTAGCTGTTGTAAGGTCAGCATTCTGAATTTTGGAATGTCCAGGAACGTGTTCAGAATCGATAAGTCCAGTACTGGACGCCATGAAGCGTCTTTTCTGGGTACCAGGAAAAGTCTTGAATAAAATCCTTGTCCTTTTTCCTTTTCTGGTACTGGTTGAATAGCCCCATAACCATGAGGGACATGACTTGTTTCTGGGCCTCTGCCCACTGGTTTTATGGCAGATCCGGCCATCCTTTTTGAATTGGCAAAGTATGGAAATGAAATCTGTACCCCTGGGATACTATGTTTAATACCCACTTGCCCTGGGTAATTAACTGCCAATTTTGAGCATTAAGTGCTAGTTTTCACCCCAAGGGAGCTGCCAAAAGATAAGTGCTTGGAGATGGTAGAGGAAAGTCATTGAGACTGCTTACTGTAGGGATGTGCCTAGTTTCCTCCAGATTTGGAGGTGGAGGCACCCCATTACTTTGACCTGTAAGAACCCTGTGATTGATATCTGGAGCCTTTTGAGCGTCTGGGTTTGCCCTGAGTTGCTCTGTTGGACACAGGAAAGGACCAATTTTTAGTAGGCCAGTGCTTACTGAACCTGGGTGGCTGTACTTGCAAGAAATCTTTAACAGTTTGCATAGATTTAGCTTTCTCTTCCATTTTCTTTAAAACCTCTTCTGCCTTATTACCAAAAAGAGTATCATGCTGCAAAGGGGCATCCAACAATTTAGCTTTAACATGATTAGGCAGGTTTTGCTCCCTGAGCCAGGCATGCCTTCTAATCACAGATCCAGTAATGACGGCCCTACAAGAGGCCTCCAAGCAATCAAAACCATACTGCAAAGTATGCTTTCCAACCTGTTCTGAATGCAAAAAATCCTTTAACTCTATTTTCCACACAGTCAGAAATCAACATAATTTTCTGTTTCAGTAAGCCCATAACATGCTGCTGATATTTAAGCATATGAAACTGGCAGTTTAAAGCCCTGATTGCCAAGGCTGCAGACGTATAAACCTTCTTACCTCATCTATCCAGTGCCCTGTAATCTATATCAGAAGGGGTAGGATATTTGGCTGTAGAAGCCTTAACACCCTTGGGATCCTGAGAAATAATCTCAGGATAAGCAGTAGGATTTTTGAAAAGAAATTTGTGGGAGTCGGGAAAGTACAGTTGTGTACACTTACCATAAATGTAGATGTTCGAGTGCATTCAGTGTTGCAGTCATTACATTAGGGTAATCCTGCTGGCAGGTTGCCCTCAGTCGGCCTGAATTCCAAAGTCTTGGGTCCTGCGTCAGCTGCCGTCGCCCCTTCCCTGACATCAGGTCGTCAGGGGTATAAAAAGCAGCAGCCAACGCCATTTTCTTCAGTTTTTCTTGCCCCAGATGTCAGGTGCCCTCTAAAAGGGTAGCCAAAATTTATATATGTATACAAAAATACATGCACCAATAAAAACTTTACCTTCTTCTACAAGCAAATACACCACATAGGTTGCATAAATCAGAGAAGGAAAGATGAGTTCCATCAGAAAAAAGGGGGATGGCGGGTGGGTAACCTGGACTGCAACAGTGAATACACTCGAACATCTACATTTATGGTAAATGCACACAACTGTACTATGTTCTTTGTATTTCATTATTGCAGTCATAACATTTGGGTAGAGTCCCAAAGCTGTGGTTGAGAGGCTGGAGCTAAATAGCATTAGGAGCGGCTATGAAGCCCTGCAGAACTGCAGTGGCAAAACCTGCCGTGGACTTAGAGTGGCAGATGATAGTGCTTTGTAAAGGTGTGCACTGAACTCCAAGTAGCAGCCTCTAAAATGTCTTTGGTTGGCACTCCCCTGAGAAAGGTTGCTGAAGTGGCTGTAGCTCTGGTAGAATGTGGCCTAATGCCCTTAGGCACTGGCTTGTCATGGCGTAGATAGCAGAAACGAATGCAGTGGCCTATCCACTTTGAAATAGTCTGTTTTGAGATAGCCTTTCCTTGTAATCCTGCAGCATATGCCACTAGTAATTGCTCTGTCTTCTTGAAAACTTTGGTTCTGTCCAAGTAGAATCTAAGCTGTTTGTGTATGTCCAAAGAATGCAGAATTCTCTCCCTCTTGTTCTGTGGATTTGGATACAACATTGGCAGATGAATAGTTTGGTTAAGAGCCACACTGGACACCACCTTGGGCATAAATGTTGGGTTTGTCCTAAGACAGACCCTGTCAGGATGAAAAATGATAAAAGGTTCTACAGCCATTAGTGCCTGTAGCTCGGATACTCGTCTTGCAGAAGTTATTGCTAGGAGCAGAGCTGTTTTCCAAGATAAAAACTTTATATATCAGCAGTAGCAGCTGGCTCAAAAGGAGGCACGGTGAGTTTTTCCAAAACATAGTTGAGGTCCCATGCAGGTATTGGTGATCTTCTTGGAGACCTTAAATTTTTAGCTCCTCTGAGGTACTGCTTTAATAAAGGATGAGAAAAGAGTGGTGGCTCTGTAGTGTAATGAGCCGAAATGACAGAGGCATGAATTTTGATTGATGAAAAAGATGGGCCTTTGTCCAGCATCTCAGTGAAGTACTGCAAAATCTGAGGAATATTTGGTACAGCTGTATCGGTTCCTTGTGCGTAGTTCCAAGCACAGAATCTCTTCCATTTCTCAGCATAAGATTTCCTAGTACTAGGCCTTCTGGCTTCCAAAATGACATCCATCACAGCTTTACTGAGAAGTGTGTTTTGTATGACTACATTATCTGCCATACTGCCAGGTTTAAAGTCCTGAGGTGGCTGTGCAGGATCCAATTGCTCTGCTGGGACAGTAGCTGTGGTATTAGAGGTAAGGTCCAAGCTGGGCATTAAGACAAGTTCCTTAGGAATGGACGCCAGTACTGGCGGGGCCAGTCTGGGGCAATCAGTATCATCTTTGGCTTCTCCTGTCTGACTTTTAGGAGTACCTTGGGAAGGAGAGGCAGTGGTGGAAAGGCATATACTGATAATTTTTTCCAGCTGAAAGATAGGGCGTCCAATTTCCATGCTATTCTGTGATAAGTCCTTGTGCAGAATCTTTTTAGTTGGTAGTTGTGAGGGGAGGCAAACAGATCTATGTCTGGACATCCCCATGTCCTTCTTATCATGCTGAAGACTTGTGGATCCAGCTGCCACTCGTGGGGATCCATGAGGTTTCTGCTTAGTTCGTCTGCCAGTGTATTTTCCTTTCCTGGCAGGAATTGTGCCTGCAGATGTACTTGGTAAGTCAATGCTGTGTCCCACAAAGTCGTGGCTAGTCTGCAAAGGGGGTAAGAATGTGTGCCCCCCCCCTGCTTGTTTATATACCACATGACCGTAGTGCTGTCTGTCTTTATCAGTAGTTGTCCCGGATGAAGTAGGTCCTCCTTGAAAGCTGTCGGGGCATTTTGAACAGCTAGCATCTCTTTTTGATTGATATGTATATGCATTTGGTTTGAAGACCATGTGCCCTGAATGCATCTTCCTGCCATGTGGGCCCCCCAGGCATAATCTGATGCATCCGTTGTTAGGTTCTGCCTGGCTGGGGGTAATGAGAATGACTGTCCCTTGTTTTGGTGACAAGCCTTTGCCCACC
Source organism: Protopterus annectens (assembly GCF_019279795.1). Taxonomy (NCBI): domain Eukaryota; kingdom Metazoa; phylum Chordata; order Ceratodontiformes; family Protopteridae; genus Protopterus; species Protopterus annectens. The sequence goes on from NC_056739.1 coordinate 1,688,961,185, forward strand.
ATTTAAACTCCTGTTGCAGGCAGGGAATGAGAGTAATCATTGTTTCCAGGCTGTGGCAATGTTGCGTCCAGACACTTTTTAGGTACCATTGAAGTTTCCTCATATGCAGTTTTGCATATGGAATTAGTAGAATGCAGGATGCCATGAAGCCCAAAGCCTGCAGAATTTTTCTTGAAGATAACTGGGCTTTTGTTGCCAATCCTTTGAAATAGGTAGTCAGTTGCCTTTGTTTGTCTGGCGTGAGATAAGCCATCTGGGCAGTTGTATTTAAGCTTGCACCCAGCTCACACTCTAATAATCCTAAAAAATTCTGGTCTGGCATTAATAAACTTCTCAAACCAGGACATGCCTCAACTCCTTCCCACTGCTCTATTCCCAGTAGTAATCCTCTGCAAATAGCTAATGCCTTTAACAATTACTTCATTGAAGCTATTCAAACTTTAACTCAAACTCTAGTTCCCATGACCCCCACTCCTACACAACACACTAACAGTCCGTTCCTCCTTCATTTGCAACCTGTACCAACCTCCTTTATCTGCAAACTCCTTCAAAAACTCAAACCCTGCACTCCCTCGGCTGATTGCCTCCCAGCAGAATACCTTCAAATTGCAGCCAAAGCCATAGCATACCCTGTTTCTATCCTGATAAACAGATCCATCTCTGAAGCCTACATCCCCTCTATATGGAAATTGTCTCATATAATCCCTTTGCACAAAGGAGGTAAATCTACTGAAATTTCCAACTACCGTCCTATTGCTCTACTCTCCCCACTAGCCAAAATTATGGAAAAATGTACTCACCATCAGCTACTCCAGCACCTTCTCCAAAACAACTTGCTTTCTAACTGCCAACACGGATTTAGGCCCTTTCATAGCACTACTTCTGCCCTTTTAACTTTTACTGATTGCATAAATAGGAATCGTAACAATAACCGTCTCTCAGCTGCTCTATTTATTGACCTTTCCAAAGCCTTTGATATGGTCAATCACCACCTACTTATTAATGTGCTAAAAGCCCAATCTCTTGACCCACAAGCAATCCTTTGGTTCAAATCTTATCTGAAAAATAGACAACAAGCAGTACTCTGGGACAATAATCTATCCACACACCTCCCAGTGAGCACTGGAGATCCTCAAGGTTCTTTCCTAGGCCCTCTTCTTTTCTCCATCTTTATTAATGATCTCCATACTGTTTTTCCACAATCCACCTGTATACAATACGCTGATGACTCTACTCTTATCTGTACTGCCAAGTCTTCTTCCTCTCTCCACACCCTTACACAAAATGTATTTAACAGAGTTGAAAAATGGTTCACACAACGCTGCCTTCTTCTTAACCCTAAGAAAACTAAGCTACTACTCTTTACTCCCACCATAAAATCTCCTCAGTTCCACTTCACTATTACCTCTGACAATGGAACCTGCATTTCCCCTGATTCTACTGCTCAACTACTTGGTATAACTATTGACCATAACCTCAGCTTTGATGCCCATGTTAATAATATTATAAAAACTGTTAATAAAAAATTAGGCTCTCTGTATAGAATAAAACCCTTCCTTACACCACTTAAGAAATCCATTGCCCAGACTAATCTTACTTCCACCCTATTCTATGCATCTGCCATTTACACCAATCTATCAAAGCATAATCTCACCAAACTTGAAACTAGCTACAATAACATAACCAGATTTGCCACTGGCTCTCCATACAGAACCCATCACTGCCTCAACCTTAAACAACTCAAATGGTTAGAACTACAAAATCAACTACAATACAATCAACTTGTGGTTGCACAAAAAATCCTGCACCACCCTACTAATACTCCCATCCTCACTAATCTGATCTCCCCTTATAAAAATCTTTCAACACTACGCTCAGCTAATAAGCTACTTATTGCCAGCAACCCTTCTAATAACAAAGCAGGCGATTCCCTCTTCTCCAATGTTGTGGGTAGAATCTGGAACAAGCTTCCTAATACACTCACCTCACTCTCATCCTCTCTAATATTTAAAAACACCTTAGAGACCACCTTAAAATACATTGGCTTTGCCCCTGCTCAAAGCCTGATTGAATCTACTTTTCTTCTCTCCCCTCCCCTGTTTCTTTTTCTCCTGCTTCCTTAATAATTACCCCCCATATCTTATGAACAACACTACTAAATAGTTTTGCTAATGTTCTAATGCTTTAGATTTTGATTGACCTCACATGAACCCTACTAAAGCATTAAGACTTGTTTATTTCTTACTTCTACTCTAATGAAACCTTACATTGTTCACAATTTATTAATTTTTTCTTATGTCTTATTATGTAATGTGAAACTAGTCATTTTTAGAATATTTTGAATGTATTAATTCACTCATGTTGGAGCTTTTCTCCTCGGGCCTCTAATGAAAAGGGATACGTATCCAGCTAGACTATCCCGGTCAACAAATGTAAATAAATAAATAAATATCATCTCTTGAGAGGGTACTAGTTTTAATATCTTTTCGTTGACTGTGTACCCTAGGCATGTTAAAAGTCTTTTCATGAACGCCAGATGCTGTAGTAGAATGTCCTTGTTCTCTGCTTGAATGAGGTAGTTGTCCAAGTATGGATATATTTGTATTCCTCTTTGTCTGCAGAAAGCAATTACTGGTGCCAGGCACTTTGTAAAGACCCTGGGCGCAGTAGATAAGCCAAAGGGCAGTGCAGAGAATTTGGTAATGCATTGAGCCAGCCTTGAATCTGAGGCATCTTCTGCATGATTGCCTGACTGGGACATGCAGGTATGCCTCTTTTAGGTCTAAAGTCACAAGCCAAGCCTTTTTGCCCAGCATGGGCAGAAGCTGCTGCAAGGTCAACATCTTGAATTTTGGTATATCCAGGAAAGTGTTTAGAATGGAAAGGTCCAGTATTGGTCTCCATGTTTTGTCCTTTCTGGGTACCAAGAACAGTCTTGAGTAAAATCCTTGTCCCTGCTCTTGCTGTGGCACTTGTTGAATAGCCCCTATGTCCATGAGGGATGAAACTTGTTTTTGAGCCTCTGCCCATTGATTTTTTGGCAGATCTGGCCAACCATTTACTTTTGGCAGGGTATGGAAGTGAAACTTGTAGCCTTGTGACACTATGTTTAGAACCCATTTGTCCTGGGTTATAATGTGCCAATTTTGAGAGAAAGGTGCTATTTTACCCCCCTAAAGGTGCTGCCAGTAGGTAAGTGCTTGGTGCAAGCAGGGGGAAGTCATTGGAACTGTTTCCCATATGGTTGTGATTTGTCTTCTCCACTTTTGGAGGTAGAAGCACCCCATTGCTTAGACCTGTACGAACCTTGCGCCTGGGATCTGCCTCTAGGGCATCTGGGTCTGCCCCTTTGAGGTCTGTCTGACACTGGAAAGGACCAATTCTTTGTAGGCCAGTTTCTGCTAAACCTAGGTGGCTGTACTTGTAAAAAATCTTTGACAGTTTGCATAGATTTAGCTTTGTCCTCCATTTTCTTTAATACTTCTTTTGCCTTAACACCAAACAAGGTATCATGCTGTAACGGTGCATCTAATAATTTAACTTTAACATGATCAGGCAGATGTTGTTCCTTTAACCAAGCATGCCTCCTAATTACAAAACCCGTAACTGCGGCCCTGCAGGAGGCCTCCAGAGAATCAAAACCACATTGCAAAGTATGCTTTCCTACTTGTTCAGCTGCATGCAATAAATCCTGTATTTCTTTGTTTTCTGCACATTCCGAATTTACCAACATTTTCTGTTTAAGCAATGTCATGACATATTGCTGATATTTGAGCATATGAAACTGGCAGTTTAAGGCCCTTATAGCCAAGGTAGCAGATGTGTACACCTTCTTTCCCCATCTATCCAGTACCCTAGAATCTCTGTCAGAGGGGGTAGGGTTTTTTGCAGTGGAGGCCTTAACCTCTTTGGGACCCTGTGAAATAGTTTCTGGGTCTGCAGTAGGGTTTTTGAAAAGGAATTTATGAGAATCAGGAACCCTGTAATATCTGTCAGGCTTGACAGGAGCTGGAGGTAAGGAGTCAGGGGTCAGACTAGACTCTGAAAACACATCATCAACAATGTCTAACACAGGTGGAATAGCTAGAGGCCTGTGCTGAGGTAGTAAAAGGAAGCCCCTGAGCCTCTTTTTAGATTCTGAAAAATCTTGGCTCTCCCTGTGGAAATGCTCCCTCGTGGTATGTAAGGCTTCCCCAAAAGAATAGTCCTCAGGAGGAGAAGCTGAAGGAATAGATTCTTCAGCATCAGAAACCTCATAGGGGGGAAGTGGATATTCCTGATCAGAAGAAATAGAAACCTGATCTGAAGATTCATAGTCTGTCTCTTGCCTAGGCCTCTTATCAGGAGGGGGATGAGAACCCCTGATCAAGGTAATCAAGTCTTCGGCCATTTTGAGCATCTGTTTTTTGGGCATGGAGGCCTGTTCATGTGGCTGTTGAGTTTGTTTCTTTGTCTTTAAAGGTGCTTTAGTCTTTGCCTTTGAAGCTGAAGTCCGTTCAATGTATAATTGTTTACGTCTGAAAACACGCTCAGAAGCTGGTGCCTGCTCAGTGGCTCCAGACCCATCTGAGGGCGGGAGACAGGGGCTGAGAAAGCGCCTCACTGAGAACCGACGGCTGGCTTAGGAGAAGCTTTGTCGTCGGTTTTGGGCCTCGGTTGCCTGTCTTTTTCTTTGCGGTTTTTGTGAAGTCCAGTAGTCGGATGGCTATCCGACATTTTGTAATTAAATCTGCATCCAAAATAGCTTAATGCAAAATCATACCAACGCTTAATAGTGCGTTGGTTAAATCTAGCACAAAACCAACAACTACAGACGTCGTGGTCAGGGCCTAGGCAAGGAATACAGTAAGAATGAAAGTCCTTATGAGGTATTTGCTTTCCACAAGAAATACAATTAACTTTTTCTGACATCGGTCTGGGGCAAGAAAAAAGTTTCCCCAACGGGGTACTTAGCTTTAATGAAGACTTTGGATCTGAAACTCGAACATGAAAATCTCAGGAGTCGGCCAACCGGCACTTGCGAACTGCTTCTGCTTCGGGCACAGAGCGGCAAGAAAGACTGAAGAAAATGGTATTGGCTGCTTCTTTTATACGCCTGATGACCTGACGTCAGGGAAGGGGCAACGGCAGCCGACGCAGGACCCAAGACTTTGGAATTCAGGCCGACTAAGGGCAACCTGCCAGCAGGATTACCCAAACGTAATGACTGCAACAGTGAAACACTAAGAACATCCCTGTAATATCTGTCTGGCTTAATAGGAGCCGGAGGTAAGGAATCAGGGGCCATGTTTTATTCCGAGAACACATCAACAACAATGTCCAATACAGAAGGTATTGCCAAAGGCCTATGCTGAGGAAGAAGAAGGAAATCCCTAAGCCTCTTTTTGATTCAGAGAAGTACTGATTCTCCCAGTGAAAATGTTCACTTAAAGTATGCAAAGTCTCTCCAAAAGAGTAATCCTCAGGAGGAGATGCAGATGGGATGAATTCCTCAGCATCAGAATCCTCATAGGGTGGAATAGGGAAATTCCTGATCAGAAGAGGAATCAGAAGAAAGAGAAACCTGATCTGAAGATTCATAATCAGTGCCTTGCCTAGGCCTCTTAGAGGGGGGAATTGGGAACCCCTGATCAAGGTAATTAAATCCTCAGCCATTTTGACCATCTGTTTTTTAGGCATAGAGGCCTGAGCATGTGGCTCATGCATCGGTATTTTAGACACAGAAGTTTTTTTTTTTACCTTGTTTTTGTTTCTGGTATCGGTTTAATGTAAAAATGTTGAGGCCTGAAAATACCCTCAGAAGCCGGTGCCTGCTCAGCGGCTCCGGACCCATCCAAGGGAGACACATCCAAAGGTTCAATACTTTGCGAATCTTGTGGCATACCAGACTCCGAATAGGTCTTGGTAGAGGCCTGCGACTCAAAAGCAGCAGGTATCAGGGGCTGCGAAAGTGCCTCACTGAGTACTGGCAAACCGGTGACTGGCTTTGGAGAAGCTTCATCGTCGGTTTTGGACCTAGACAGTCTTTTTCCTTGCGTTTTTTGTGAACTCCTGTAGTCAGATTGCTAACCGATGACATTTCAGGGTAGTTAAATCTTGAACCAAAATACTTAGAGCAAAAATATACTGACGCTTAACAGTGCGTTGGTTAAATTTAGCACAAAACCGACAGCAAGGCACGTTGTGATCAGGGCCTAGGCAAGGAATACAGTACAAATGAAAATCCTTATGAGATATTTACTTCCCACAAGTAATTCAATTATTAACTTTTACTGACATCGGTAAGGAGCAAGAAAAAGTTTCCCTAACGGGGTACTCGAATATGAAAATTTCAGGAGTCGGCTGACTGGCGCTTGCAAACTGCTTCTGCTTCGGGCACAGCGCGGCAAAAAATACTAATTAAAGTGGCGTCGGCTGCATGTTTTATACCCCTGACGACCTGACACAATGGAAGAGAAGACAGCAACCGATGCAGGACCAAAGACTTTGTTATTCAGGCCGACTAAGGGCAACCTGCCAGCAGATTACCCAAATGTAATGACTGCAACAGTGAAACACTCGAACATCTACAACAATGAATACACTCGAACATCTACATTTATGTTAAGTGTACACAACTGCACTATGTTCTTCGTGTTTCACTGTTGCAGTCATTACATTTGGGTAGATTCCCAAAGCTATGGTTGGGTGGAAGGAATTATACAGCATTAGGACCAGCTATAAGGCTCTGCAGGACAGCAGTGGCAAAGCCAGCTCTGGATTTAGAGAAAAGTGGTAAATGGTAATGTTTGGTGAACATATGAACTGAGCTCCAGGTAGCAGCTTCTAGAATGTCCCTAGTAGGAACACCTGAGAAAGGCTGTTGAAGTAGATGCAGCCCTGGTGGAATGGGATCTGATCCCCTGGGGGATAGTTTTCCCATGGTGCATATAGCAGAAACGAATACAATGGCTTATCCATTTGGAAATGGTTTGCTTTGAAATAGCCTTTCCCTCTGCCCATGCAGCAAATGCCACCAGCAGTTGTTCAGATTTTCTTTGAGATTTTGTCCTGTTTAAGTAAAATCTAAGTCGTCTGTGTACATCCAATGAATGCAGAATCCGTTTCCCCTTGTTCTGTGGATTGGGAAAGAAAGTTGGCAAATGAATTGTCTGATTAAGAGCCACGCTGGATACCACCTTAGGCACGAAGGATGGATTGGTCATGAGAGATACCCTGTCCGCATGAAAAATAATGAAAGGCTCCACTGCCATAAAAGCCTGCAATTTGGAAATCCTTCTAGCTGAAGAGACTGCTAAAAGGAAAGCTGTTTTCCAGGAGAGAAATTTTAAGTCTGCAGTAGCAACTGGCTCAAAAGGAGAGAGAGTGAGCTTCTCCAATACAAAACTGAAGTCCCAGGCAGGGGTTGTAGCTCTCCTGGGTGGTCTTACGTTTTTGGCCCCTCTGAGATACTGCTTTAGCAGGGGATGAGAGAAGAGGGGAAGTTCTGTGTTGTAATGAGCTGAAATGGCTGAGGCATGGATTTTTATGGAAGAAAAGGACAGGCCCTTGTGAAGCATCTCAGTTAAGTATTGCAAAATCTGAGGAATGTTGGGCAGTGCTGTGCTTATCCCTTGAGACTGATTGCAGGCACAGAATATTTTCCATTTGCTAGCATAAGATTTTCTAGTACTAGGTCTTCTCGCCTCCAAAATGACATCCATCACAAGTTTGCTGACGGATGCTAAGGGTGAACTTAGGTGATTAGCCACGCTGCAAGATTCAAAGTTTGGAGCGGAGTGTGCAGAATTTGGTTGTTGTGCTGAGATAGTAAGGTGTCTGAGGCAGGTGCCAGGGTGGAAGGTGTGACATATTGCGCAGGAGTGGATACCAGCATTGGCGAAGCCATTCTGGAGCAATCAAAATCATTTTTGGTTTGTTCTGTATGACTTTTAGTAAAACTTTGGAGAGCAGAGGGGGGGGGAAGGCATAGACTGATAGGTTTTTCCAGCTGAAGGACAGAGCATCCACTTTCCAGGCTGTTTTGTGAGGAGTTCTTGTGCAACATTTGTCCAACTGATAGTTCTGGGATGAGGCAAAAAAATCTGTCTGGGCTCTCCCATTTGTGTGATAACATGTTGAAAATCCGTGGTTCCAGTTTCCATTCGTGTGGGTCCATCTGCCAGAGTGTTCAGCTTTCCTGGCAGGAATTGAGCTTGCAGTTGCACTTGATAGGTCAAGGCAGTGTTCTACAATGCCATGGCTAGTCTGCAAAGGGGGTAGGAGTGTGTACCCCCCTGCTTCTTTAAGTACCACATAACCGTGGTGCTGTCTGTCTTTATCATTAATTGTCCTGGATGAAGGTAGCCCTTGAAGGCCATCAGTGCATTCTGTACAGCTAGCATTTATTTTTGATTGATATGTAGGTGCATTTGATTTTGGCTCCATTTGCCCTGAATGCACTTCCCTGCCAGATGTGCCCCGCAAGCATAGTCTGATGAGTCTGTAGCGAGAGTTTGGGCGGCAGGGGATGGTGTGAACGGCAGTCCCTTGTTTTGGTGGCAGGCCACTGCCCACCATAGGAACTCTAGTTGCAGGCAAGGTATGATAGAAATCATTGCTTCCAGGCTGTGACAATACTGACTCCATAGACTTTTTAAGCACCACTGAAGTTTCCTCATATGCAGTCTTGCATATGGAATTAGAAGAATGCAGGAAGCCATGAACCCCAAGGCTTGTATTATTTTTGCCTTGCAGAAAGCAGGATTTTTGTGGTCACCTGCTTGTTGTAAGTCACCAAATGAATTTGCTTCACTGGCGTAAGGAAAGCCACCTGGGCAGTTGTATTCAAGCTTGCACCCAGGAATGCAATTTTTTGAGAGGGTACCAATTGTGATTTCTTTTCGTTTATGGTGTACCCTAGACAAGTTAGAACCCTTTTTACAAACTCCAGATGTTTTAGAACAGTGTCCTTGTTTTCTGCCTCGTCCAGGTATGGATATATTTGAATATTTCTTTGCCTACAAAATGCAGTTACTGGAGCCTGGCACTTTGTAAAGACCCTGGACGCAGTAGATAAGCCAAACGGCAGTACAGAGAGAATTGGTAATGCAAGTAGTCTGCTTTGAAGCGGAGGTATCTTCTGCAAGATTCCCTGATTGGGATATGCAGGTAAGCCTACTTTAAATCTAGAGTTGCCAACTAGGCATCTTTGCATAGCATAGGAAGTAACTGGTGAAGTGTCAGCATCTTGAATTTTAGGATGTTAAGAAAGGTGTCTAGAATAGTTAAGTCCAGAATTGGACGTCATGATTTTTCTTTTCTGGGTACCAGGAAAAGTCTTGAATAGAAACCTTGCCCCTTTTCCTCTTCTGGTACTAGTTGAATAGCCCCCATGGTCATGAGGGAAAGTACTTGTTTCTGGGCCTCTGTCCACTAATTTAGTGGCAGGTCTGACCATCCGTTTGGAATTGGCAACGTGTGGAAATGAAATCTGTATCCCTGGGATACTATATTTAAAACCCATTTGTCCTGGGTTATAAGTTGCCAGTTTTTTGCATGTACAGCCAGTTTCCCTCCCAAAGGGGCGGCTAAAAGATAAGCGCTTGGTAAGTCTAAAGGGAAGTCATTGTGACTGCTTACCATAGGGAGGTATTTTGTTGTTTCCAGATTTGAAGAGGAGGCACCCCATTGTTTTGTTCTGAAAGTCCCTTGGGACTGAAACCTGGTGCCTTTGTAATGCCTGGGTTTGACGTGAGCGGCTATCGAAGGAACTGGAAAGGGCCAGTTCTTAATAGACCAGTGTCTACTAAATCTTGGAGGATGCACTTGTAAGAAAGCTTTCACAGTTTGCATACATTTAGCTTTATCTTACATCTTTTTTAGAACTTCTTCAACCTTATTACCAAAGAGACGGTCCTGTTGTAAAGGAGCATCTAACAATTTTGCTTTAACATGATCTGGCAGATTTTGCTCTTTGAGCCAAGCATGCCTTCTTAGCACAGACCCAGTTACAGCAGCCCTGCAAGAGGCCTCCAAAGAATCAAAACCACATTGCAAAGTATGTTTTCCAACTTGTTCAGCTGAATGCAATACATACTGTAAATCTTTATTTTCCACACAGTCAGAAATCAACATCATTTTCTGTTGAAGCAGTCCCATGATATACTGCTGATATTTTAGCATATGAAATTGACAGTTTAAAAGCTCTGATTGCCAGGGTTGCAGAAGTGTAAACCTTCTTATCCCATCTATCCAGCGCCCTGGAATCTCTACCAGAAGGGGTAGGATTTTTAGCAGTAGAAGCCTTAATGCCCTTGGGACCCTGAGAAATGAATTCAGGGTCTGCAACAAGATTTTTGTAAAAGGAATTTGTGGGAGTCAGAAACCCTGTAGTATCTGTCTGGCTTACAAAGAGCCATACTAGATTCTGAAAAAACATCAACAACAATGTCTAGAACAGGAGGTATAGCCAAAGGCCTATACTGAGGAAGAAGAGGAAAATCTCTAAGTCTCTTTTTAGATTCATAGAAATCCTGACTTTCCCAGTGGAAATGTTCCCGTAAGGTATGTAAAGTTTCCCCAAAAGAAAAATCCACAGGTAAAGAAGCAGAAGGAATGGAATCTTCTGCATCAGAGTCCTCACAGGTAGGAACAGACAATTCCTGTTCAGTAGAAGAGTCAGAAGAAATAGAATCCTGTTCAGAAGAATCATAATCAATATCCTGCCTAGGCCTCTTTTGGGGGGGGGGGGGGGGGTTGGCTACCCCTGACCATAATAATTAAATCTTCAGCCATTTTGATCATTTGTTTTTTAGGCATAGGGGCCTGCACACATGGCCCAGGCGTCATTTTTATAGGCAAAGGTCGTGAGTGTGGCCTTAGTTTTGAAGATGGTGTCGGTCTATTATACAAATCTGTATGGCCTGAAAACACCCTCAGAAGCCGGTGCCTGCACAGCAGGTCTGGACCCATCCAAGGCAGAGACATCCGCGGGTTCCATAATTGAAGCATCTCACGGCATATCGGACTCTGAATGGGTCTCAGTAGAGGACTGTGAATCAGAAGTAGTGGGTATCAGGGGCTGCGAAAGCGCCTCACTGAGTAGCGGCGAACTGTCGACTAGCATAGGAGAAGCGTCGTCGGCAGTTTTGGACCTCAACGGCCTGTCTCTGTCTTTTTCTTTGGGTTTTGTTAGGTATTCCAGTAGTCAGATTGCTAACGGACGACATTTCTGGATAATAGACCGACACCATCTTCAAAACTATCTGTTCTGTGTCCAATTACCCTTGTTTTATCATGTACTTATGAATGTAACTATTAATGCTTGTATCACTGGCTTCTCTTTTTTTATAATTCTATTATTGTTGTTTAATTTAATATCAGTTTTATCTATGTAACAATGTACCAACTGTTAAATGTGGAGCTTTTCTCCCCGGGCCTCCGCTGAAAATGGACATGTATCCAGTCGGATTTTCCCGGTCAACAAATGTAAAATAAATAAAATAAATAAATAAATAATTAAAGCGCGAGTCAAAATATTTAGAAGCAAAAATGTACTGACATTTGATTAAATGCATTGATTAAATAAAGCACAAAACCGACAGCCAGGTACGTTATGGTCAGGGCCTAGGCAAGGAATACAGTACAAATGAAAATCCTTATGAGGTATTTGCTTCCTACAAGTAATGCAATTATTAACTTTTATTGACATCGGTAAGGAGCAAGAAAAAGTTTCCCCAACAGGATACTTAGCTTTTTAGTTGAAGAGTTCGGATCTGAAACTCGAAAATGAAAATTTCAGGAGTCGGCCAACTGGCACTTGCGAACTGCTTCTGCTTCGGGCACTGCGCGGCAATGAAGACTGATGTAATGGCGTCGACTGCATGTTTTATACCCCTGACAACCTGACGTGTCAGAAGAAGGGACAGCAATCGACCGAAGCAGGACCCAAGACTTTGTTAATCAGGCCGACTGAGGGCAACCTGCCAGCAGATTACCCAAATGTAATGACTGCAACAGTGAAACACGAAGAACATCATGGGGAAGCCAGAGGGAGCTTATACTGCAAAACTGAAGAGAAGGGCATCTACCATTAAGGTAAAATTTTACACAACTGTACTACGTCCTTCTATATCACTGTTGCAGTATTCTTCAACTTAGAGTACAAACGCTCAAGAAAAGGACTGGGAGGTGGAAAGCTGGGAAGAGTCCTCAAAACCTATGCAGAATGGCGCTAGCAGATCCTGCTCTGGCCCTACACACCATATCCAATTTACAATGTTGAGTAAATGTATGCACTGAAGACCAAGTAGCAGCTTCAAGGACGGAAATGGTGTTCAATGCCTTGAAGAAAGCACCATAAGAGGCAGCAGCCCTAGTGGACTACCGCTGACTGAAGACAACAGACATTTGCCATGAATGAAATACAATAAGAAATGGTCTTAGAAATTCAGGAGGAGATGGTTTGCTTAGAAACAGCCAAACACAATGCCCTGGGGTGAAAAGTAACAGAGTTGGTCAGATTTATGAATGGCATTAGTTTTTATCCAAATATTACATGAGCTGTCTGTGCAAATCCAAGTTATGGAGGACCCTCTCACTAGCAGACTGAAAAGAAGGAAAAAAGCAAGGGAGCTGTACTGCCTGATTCAAACACAACTCATTAACAATCCTGGGCATAAACGAAGGATTAGAGGCAAAGGGACATCCTGTCCGTGTGAAAACCCAGAATAGGAGGGATGGCCATAAGGGCCTGAAGATCAGAAACCCATTGTATAAAAGAGCAAACAAAGAAGCTGACCCCTCAGGCTCAAAAGGAGCCTGGGTCAATTTTTCCAAAACAAAATTAAGGTCCCAAAGAGAAGGAATGGGCTTCCTTGGAGGCCTAAGATGCAGGACACTTGATATACTACTCAGACGAGCTCCTCGTGGTCCTGCAGAGTGGTCCTAGCTACAGAGAACTCAGAAAAATGACTACTTTCTGGATTTAAGTATCTTTGCTGTTTTTTTTACTTGAAATAGCTTCTCTAGCTTACCCTAAAACAAGCTTAAACTGTTTTTTTAGCTGTTTGCTGCATTATTTTAATATCTGCACTTAAAGTTACATTTTAGTCGAATTTGATCGAAAGTTTGTGTTCATTTGTTTGTTTAATTTAATTGTTGAGGCTGCCCACTAAAGTGTGCTAGCCTGTGTAACTGATTTATTACTGTTTCTGCATTTTCTGTGTGTTTCTATCTAAAAACAAACAAAAAAAAAAAAAAAAATAATCCTCGTTTTCCCACCTCTCCTCGACTAGTTTAGACCAGTTTACAGGCATTGCTGTATTCTGGGCTGTGGTGTAGTTCCCTGTGTTGTCCATTACCTTACTTGGATAGAAGGAAGTTTCTTTGCTCACCAGTGGGAGTGGGAAGCCTTGAGCAGCCTACCTGTCCCTGTAGGAAGTGACCTCAGCACAATAGCTGTAGTTATTGGTTGTTTTGGACCATTTCTAGCTCTTTTGAAGTTCCCTGTTTAAAATCTGCGTTTGCACGGCTTTGCGCATTTGTGCGCATAGTGCAGCGCCAGTTAAACTTCTTTTGGCTCCACCAAGTCTGCTCTTCAAATTTTCCCTTAAGGAAGCTCTACTCTTAGTATAATCAGACTACTCGCTACATTATAAGCGTAGCACTTGTTCTCAAAACTTCTCTATTAAGTAAGCACTCTCGTACTAAGCACTACATCCACCTACCACCCCTGTGAATATCCACTTCCCTTAAAGGCACAGCACTCCCTTATACTGTTCTAGCATGTCGAGTAGTAGATAACTGGCGTCCTCTCCAGTTCAGCTGGTTAATCTGGGTATCTTGAGACAATGCTACAATTGTCTCATGTACAGACAACCCTCTCCTCCTCCCAACAAACACAAATACATGTGAGAGATGCAACTATATAGCCAAACTGGAGGCTGAACTCTCTCAACTCAGGGCTGGCATGACCAGACAGGAGGAGATGGTAACCACACACACACAACAAACCCAGTCCCACATAGACCTACCACAACTGCAAACCAAACGCATAAAAACACAAAGACATACTCGGAGGCTCTAATAAAAAACTTACCAAAACAACAGAGGCTCCCAAAGCAGACATCCAAACATCCACCACCTCAAAACAAAACACATGCAACACATACTTCAATAAATCAGTGTGTCAATCAATCACAGCCCTTTAGGCCAAACACCATGCCTGATACACTAGTAATAGGTGACTCTATAGTCAGACACACTGATGTCCCGCTTACCAGGCTGAACAAGGAGAGGGTGACTGTGAGCTGCCTATCGGGAGCTAGGATCCGCCACATAACACACACACTCAGGTCACTCCAAAGCAAGTACAAATATGACTCCGTCATTGTCCATGCTGGCGTGAATGACCTGAGACGCATTCCCCTGGACTACATGAAAAGAGACATAGAGGAGCTCTCTGATTATGTAGCCCAGGCTGGTATGACCCTGACCAGCATCTTGCCCTCACCAAGAATGATGCCACAATACAAAGACAAGATGATCAGCTTTAATAATTGGCTGAAGTACTGGTGTCATTCTAAGGGGATCCAATGTCTGTCTGCCTGGGATGACATGTTGGACAAGCCACGCTGCTTTGCAAGGGACGGCTTGCACCTGTCACCACTGGGCTTCCGGATATTGGCTAAAGCTCTTGCCACCCCCATAGTGCCTTTTTTAGGCAAGGCTCAAAAGGCAAACCCACCTCCTTAGAAAACAAAAATGGAAAAAAACTAAGGGTAATGCTGCTCAACGCCAGAAGTCTGAATCTCAAGATGCAGGCACTCGATGCACTCCTCAGTATGGAGAACACGGACGTCTGTGCAGTAACTGAAACCTGGTTCAAGGCTCCTGAGAGCACCCCAGCGCTACCAGGCTATACCTCGTATCATGCTTTTCGGCCCCAAAACCCGGGCCGAACCACAAAGGGAGGGGGAGTGTCCATATTCATCAAGGACATCCACACCTCCAGGTTAGTAGCAACACATGAAGCATCGGAGACCATACAGGTGCAACTAACCATAGGCAAAACTGCTATACAACTGGTAGCATGTTATAGACCACCCTCCCAATCTCAGGAACCCCACTCAGCCTTCCTGAAGACATTGGAGGATATGAATGTATTATAAAATACCATTATACTGGGAGACTTCAGCTACTCAAACATAGATTGGGTACATTATTCTAGCCCCAACACCCTAGCCCAAAGGTTCCTGGAATTCATAAATTCAAATGCATTGGAACAACTACTCACCTCTCCCACTAGGGGAGATAATATACTAGACCTGATCATCACAAACATGGGGACAAAATGCTCCACACTGGAGGTATACCCATCACTAGTGAGATCTGACCACAAACTAATCACCCTGGATATACATATCCCACCTCCACCCCCAGCACAAAAGACCACAGTGAAAAATTTCTCAAAAGCAGACTTCACTCTTCTTAAGACTGAGATGGTATCCTTTAAGCCCACTGGGCCAGTGGATACCAAATCCCACAATGCCGAATCCTTCACAAATGCTTTCTATGGACATCTCCAAGAATGCATGGATCATACAATCCCAAATAAATCCAAGTCCCTCTCCACCAAAGGCAAGCGTCCTGTCTGGTGGACCTCAGCCATTAACAAATTGTATAACAAAAGAAGGAAGCTACTGCACGACAGAGCAAAATCCCATAAAGGGAAGACATCACTGATCAACACTAGCAGAAAACTACGTTCTCTCATAAAAACATCCAAGGCCAACTTTGAGAGAAAAATCACTAAGGACACTAAAGATAACCACAAAGCCTTCTTCAGCTATGTTAGAAACCTGGGCAGAAACCCTCAGATATGCTCAGAGTTAGTTCACAACAAAAAATACACTGAACCCACAGATATTGCCAACATTCTGGCTGACAGGTTCAGTGCAAATTTCTCCCCTCCCTCACCCCCAAAAGAAGAAATACTTATCCCAGCTGAATGTAATCTCCCTGTCATCTCAGATGTCCAAGTGAGAGCCGCCCTCAACAAAGCTAAAAGCACAGCATCAATGGGACCTGACGGTATCCCGGGTTGCGTGCTATGTGAACTCCAAGAGGAGCTAAACCCGCACATAAAAATGTTATTTAACCTTAGCCTTACTACAGGATATGTACCTGAACACTGGCGTATAGCAACAGTGGTCCCACTCCACAAAGGGGGTACCTCTACAGACCCTGGGAACTACCGCCCCATAAGCTTAACCAGCCTGGTCTGCAAAGCTATGGAAAAAATCATTATGGAACTCATAAACAGAGACATTGGGGACCTACAGACACTTGACCCCACCCAGTTCGGCTTTGTAAAGGCAGATCCTGCCTTTTGAACCTGGTTGACTTTTTCGAAACAGTCACTAGAGCCATTGATGAGGGCAAAGCAGTCCATACAGCCTACCTGGACTTGGCTAAGGCCTTCGACACAATACCCCACTCAGGCATCATAGATGAGCTCAACAGCTTAAACGTGAACCCTTATGTCACTAGATGGGTTGCAAACTGGCTAAAGGACAGAACCCATAAAGTTAAAATCATTGGAGCAATGTCAGACTCAAAGCCAGTCACAAGTGGTGTCCCACAGGGATCTGTCCTGGGACCCCTCTTGTTCGGCATTTATTTCTCAGATGTTAAAGCAAACATGGGAGGGTTGTGGCTGACAAAGTTCGCAGAGGACTGCAAACTAGGCGCCATAGTCGATACACCAGCGGACACATACATCCTACAAAAAGGCCTCACAGAAAAGGACAACTGGTGCCGGAGTCATGGCCTTAAACTAAATGCCAAAAAATGTATAGTCATCCCCTTTGGGAAAAACAAAGTACCCACAAATTATCACATAGACAGCAACCCACTGAGTACGGAAAAAGTAATCAGAGACCTAGGGACCCAAGTCGACAGCGACCTCTCATTTGACACCCACGTTGCCAAAGTGGTTAGAAAAACATTCTACCTTGCACACCTTATCATGAAGGGATTCACATCCAGATCCAAGGATGTCATTGTACCCCTATACTCCTCCCTCATCAGACCCATGATTGAGTACAATGCCCCATTTGGTATGTACCTCACCCGGCATTTGCAACAGCTGGAGAGACCACAAAAGTACCTCACCAAGAGGATCAAGGGTCTCCAATATATGTCTTATTCTGCCAGACTAAAGAAACTCCAGCTCTATTCAGTAGCATACCGCCTGCTCAGAGGTGATCTCTGCCTGACGTACAAGGCCATGTCCAATCAGGAACTAATGGACATGCTCCACCTCAAAAAATCCAAATCCATCAGAACCACGAGAGCTAAAGACTTAAACCTCGGCACAAGTATGAATAGGACATGCTGGAGGGACAGATTCATAACCCAGAGGCTTCCCATGCTCTGGAACAAGATCCCAGTTCTTGTTAGGCAGAGCCCCTCACTGACTCTCCAAGAGAAATCTTGATGAGTGGATGGGAGATTGTAAGTTTACCCCAGGGGTCACATCTGTGTCACTACTAGACAGGGGCACAGTAAACTAATTCTATTATATAAGGAGACCTTCACTGTGTCACTACTAGACAGAGGCACAGTATTCTAAATCTATTCTGTGCATTTTTGTACCACTTCATGGGGTGGCGAAAGCCACATCACTATGGCTAGGCTTACAAATGCCCCAGGGCAGATAGCCTAGTACTAAACTATGAAACTATGAAGAAAAGTACAGTTGTGTACCTACCATAAATGTAGATGTTCGAGTGTATTTACTGTTGCAGTCATTACACTTGGCTTATCCTGCTAGCAGGCTACCCGTAGTCGGCCTGAATTCCAAAGTCATGGTCCGGTGTCGGTTGCTGTCGCTTCTTCCCTGACGTCAGTGGTATATAAGATGCAGCCGACACCATTTTCTTCAGTTTTTCTAACCCCAGATGTCAGGTGCCCCCAAGAAGGTAGGCAATACATATTGCTTATAAAACCATACAGCAAAATAAAAATAATACCTTCATCTACAAGCAAATACACCACATAGGTTGTACAGGATAGAGAAGTATAGGTAAGTCCCAGCAAAGAAAGGGGGATGGAGGGTGGGTAACCTGGACTGCAACAGTGAATACACTCGAACATCTACATTTATGGTAGGTACACAACTGTACTATGTTCATCGTGTTTCACTGTTGCAGTCATTACACTTGGGTTGAATCCCAAAGCTGAGGTAGGGCAGCTGGGCCTAAAGAGGATTAGGAGTAGCTATGAGGCCCTGCAGAACTGCAGTGGCAAAGCCTGTTCTGGATTTGGAGTAAAGAGGTAAGTGATAATGCTTGGTAAAAGTGTGTACTGAACTCCAAGTTGCAGCCTCCAAAATATCCTTGGTTGGTACTCCTCTGAGAAAGGCTGCTGAAGTGGCTGCTGCCCTGGTAGAATGTGGCCTAATAATCTTAGGCACTGACTTGCCATGCTTTGCATAGCAGAAATGAATGCAGTGTCCTATCCATTTTGAAATAGTCTGCTTTGAGACAGCCTTTCCCTGTGATCCTGCAGCATATGCTACAAACAATTGTTCAGTTTTTCTGAAAGCTTTTGTTTTGTCCAAGTAGAAGCGTAGCTGTCTGTGTATGTCCAAAGAGTGCAGAAGTCTTTCCCCTTTACTCTAGGGATTTGGATAAAATGTTGGCAAATGAATGGTTTGGTTAAGAGCCACACTAGATACTACCTTTGGCATAAACGTTGGGTTTGTCCTTAGAGAAACCCTGTCCGGATGGAAAATGATGAAAGGCTCCACTGCCATTAATGCCTGTAACTCTGTGACTCTTCTTGCTGAAGTTATTGCTAGGAGCAGAGCAGTTTTCCATTATAACAATTTTATATCAGCTGTATTGGCTGGCTCAAAAGGAGGCAGTGTGAGCTTTTCTAAGACAAAATTGAGGTCCCATGTAGGTATCGGTGCTCTCCTTGGGGGTCTTATGTTTGTTGCCCCTCTGAGATACTGTCTTAGTAGTGGATGAGAGAAAATAGGCGGTTCCGTATTGTAATGAGCTGAAATGGCAGAGGCATGGATTTTAATTGATGAGAAGGATAGGCCTTTGTTCAGCATCTCAGTTAGGTATTGTAAAATCTGAGGAATATTTGGAACAAGTCCTTGTGCCTGGTTCCAAGCACAGAATCTCTTCCATTTTTCTGCATAAGATTTCCTGGTGCTAGGCCTCCTGGCTTCTAAAATGACATCCATAACAGCTTTAGAGAGAGGTGTGGTCTGAGTGGCTATATTATCTGCCATGCAGCCAGATTTAAGGTTCTGAGTTGACTGTGCAGAATCTGATTGTTTTGTTGAGTCAGACAACGAGGAATTTGAGGTAAAGTCCAGGCTGGGCCTTGAGACAAGCTCTTCAGGATTGGGTACCAGTGCTGGCGTGGCCAATCTGGGGCAATCAGAATAATTTTTGGCTTCTCTTGTCTGACTTTTAGGAGCACCTTGGAAAGGAGAGGCAGTGGTGAAAAGGCATAAACTGTTAGGGTTTTCCAGCTGAATGATAGAGCATCCACTTTCCATGCTTGTGAGTGATAAGTCCTTGTGCAGAATCTCTGTAGTTGGCAGTTGTGAGGGAAGGCAAAAAGATCTATGTCTGGGCATCCCCATTTCCTTGTTATCATGCTGAAGACCTGTGGATTTAGTTTTCACTCGTAAGGTTCCATGAGGTTTCTGCTTAGTTCATCTGCCACAGTATTTTTCTTTCCTGGCAGGAATTGTGCCTGCAGATGTACTTGATAGGTCAGTGCTGTGTTCCACAAAGTCATGGCTTGCCTGCAGAGGGGGTAGGAGTGTGTGCCCCCCTTGCTTATGTACCACATAATTGTGGTATTGTCCGTCTTTAGTAATAGTTGTCCTGGATGTAGTAGATCCTTGAAGGCTGTCAGGGCATTCTGTACAGCTAGCATCTCTTTTTGATTGATGTGAAGATGCATTTATTCTGCGGGCCACGTGCCCTGAATACATTTTCCTGCCATGTGTGCCCCTCCCAGGCATAATCCGATACATCTGTTGTTAGTGTCTGCCTGGCTGTGGGTAAAGTGAAAGGCTGTCCCTTGTTGCGGTGACAGGCCAGTGCCCACCATCAAAACTCCTGTTGCAGGCAGGGAATAAGAGTTATTATTGTTTCCAGGATGTGGCAATGTTGAGTCCAAACACTTTTTAGACAGCATTGTAGCTTCCTCATATGCAGTCTTGCATATGGAATTAGTAGAATGCAGGATGCCATGAAGCCCAAAGCCTGCAGAACTTTTATTGCAGGTATCTGGGTCTTTGTTGCCATCATTTGAAAGTTGCCTTTGCTCGTCTGGTGTGAGATAAGCCATCTGGGCAGTTGTATTTAAGCTTGCACCCAGGAATATTATCTCTCGAGAGGGCACTAGTTTTGATTTCTTTTCGTTTACTGTGTTGTTGTGTTAGGGGTCGCCACAGCGGAACTCCGGTCCGCTAATGATTGGCAGTTGATTTTACGTGCCGAGTTGCCAGCTCTGACGCACAACCTTCAACGAAGGTACGCCCATTCACGCATGTCTCTACGCACAAGACGCTCTAGCTGAGAGTAGAACCGGACAGCGTCTTACTGTGAGGCGACAACGCTACCGCAGCACCACCACCGCAGTCTTTTTATTTACTGTGTACCCTAGGCAAATTAGTAATGTTTTTTTTTTTTTTTTTTTTTTTTTTTACAAACGACAGATGCTTTAGTAGAATGTCTTTGCTCTCTGCTTGAATAAGGCAGTCGTCCAAGTACGGATATATTTGAATTCCTTTTTGTCTGCAAAATGCAATTACTGGTGCCAGGCATTTTGTGAAGACCCTGGGCGCAGTAGATAAGCCAAAGGGCAGTGCAGAGAATTGGTAATGCATTGAGCCAGCTATGAATCAGAGGTATCTTCGGCAAGATTGTCTATTTGGGACATGCAGGTATGCCTCCTTGAGGTCCAAAGTAACTAGCCAAGCCTTCTTGCCCAGCATGGGTAGAAGTTTCTGCAGTGTCAACATTTTGAATTTTGGAACATCCAGGAAAGTATTTAGAATTGACAGGTCCATTATTGGTCTCCAGGCTTTGTCCTTTCTGGGTACCAAGAAAAGTCTTGAGTAAAATCCTTGTCCCTGTCCCTGCTGTGGTACTTTTTGAATAGCTCTCATGTCCATGAGAGCGGAAATTTGCTTTTGTGCCTCTGCCCATTCATTTTGTGGCAGGTCTGGCATACCTTTTGACCTTGGAAGGGTGTGAAAGTGGAACCTGTAACCCTGAGAAACAATATTCAGTACCATTTGTCCTGGGTAATCATGTGCCAATTTTGAGAGAAAAGTGCTAACTTTCCCCCCAAGGGTGCTGCCAAAAGGTAAGTGCTTGGCATTTGTAGAGGGAAGTCATTGGGACTGTTTCGTATAAGGTTGTGATTTGTCTTCTCCGCCTTTGGGGGCTGAAGCACCCCATTGTTTAGGTCTGTATGAGTCTTGGGGCTGAGATCTGCCTCTTGGGTGTCTGTATCTGCCTCTTTGTGGCCTGTCTGACACTGGAAAGGACCAATTTTTAGAAGGCCAGTTTCTGCTAAATCTAGGTGGCTGAAACTGTAAGAAAATCCTTTACTGTCTGCATTGATTTTGCTTTATCCTCCATTTTCTTTAACACCTCTTCTGCCTTAACACTAAACTAAGTATCATGCTGTAGTGGCGCATCCAATAATTTTGCTTTAACATGATCAGGTAAACTTTGTTCTTTTAACCAAGCATGCCTTCGAATGACAGAACCTGTAACTGTGGCTCTGCAAGAAGCCTCTAATGAATCAAAACCACATTGCAGAGTATGCTTTCCCACTTGTTCAGCTGCATGCAATAAATCCTGCATTTCCTTATTGTCAGGACATTCTGAGCTTGTAAGCATTTTCTGTTTTAGCAAAGACATTAGGTATTGTTGACATTTAAGCATGTGAAACTGGCAGTTTAAAGCCCTTACAGCTAAAGTAGCAGAAGTGTAAACTTTTTTCCTCCACCTATCCAGTGCTCTAGAGTCCCTATCAGAGGGAACAGAGTTTTTTGCAGTGGAAGCCTTGACCCCTTTGGGACCCTGAGAAATTGTTTCTGGGTAAGCAGCAGGGTTTTTATAAAGAAATTTATGAGAGTCTGGGACCCTGTAGTACCTATCTGGCTTGACTGGCGCAGGGGGTAAAGAATCAGGAGACAAACTGGATTCAGAAAAAACATCAACAATATCTAGCACAGGGGGGATAGCAAGGGGCCTGTGCTGAGGCAATAAAAGAAAGTCTCTGAACCTTTTCTTGGATTCTGAATAATCCTGGCTCTCTCAATGGAAATGCTCCCTCATGGTGTGCAAGGATTCCCCAAAAGAATAATCCCTCAGGAGGAGAGGCTGAAGGGATAGATTCTTCAGCATCAGAGTCCTCATAGGGAGGAAGAGAATATCCCTGTTCTGAAGAGGAATCAGAGGAAATAGAAACCTGGTCAGAGGAGTCATAATCAGTGCCTTGCCTACGCCTTTTATCAGGAGGGGGACGGGAACCCCTGATCAAAGTAATTAGGTCCTCGGCCATTTTAAGCATCCGTTTCTTTGGCATGGATGACTGTCCAGGAGAATGCTTTACTTGTTTCTGTCTTTAATGGTGTTTTAGACTTTGCCTTGGCTGCTGAAGTGGACTTGATAGTTAGCTGTGAAGGTCTGAAAACACCCTCAGAAGCTGATGCCTGCTCAGCGGCTTCGGACCCATCTGAGGGAACAGTTTCCGTAGGCCTAGTTATTTCCACGTGGGAGTCGGAGGTGGCCTGTGGCTCTGAGGTAGCGGGTGTCACGGGCTGCGAAAGCGCCTCACTGAGAACCTGCGACTGGCCTAAAAAAGGCTTTGTCGTCGGTTTTGAACTTGGATGTATGTCCTTTTCTTTGTCTTTGCGTTTTTTGCGAATTCCGGTCGTCGGTTGTTCTGACGGCATTATGCAGTTAAACCTTCGGCCAAAATAAAGTAAAGTAAACTCAAACCGACTATTAATAGTGCGTTGGTTGAATCTAGCACAAAACCGACAACTAGCAACGTCGTGGTCAGGGCCTAGGCAAGGAATACAGTAAGAGTGAAAACCCTTATGAGGTATTTGCTTCCCACAAGCAACACAATTGTTAACTTTTACTGACATCGGTCTGGAGCAAGAAAAAGTTTCCCCAACGGGGTACTTAGCTTTATTGAAGACTTTGGTTCTGAAATTCAATTTCAAAAATCTCAGGAGTCGGCCGACCGGCACTTGCGAACTGCTTTTGCTTCGGGCACCGCATGGCAAGAAAGACTGAAGAAAATGGCGTTGGCTGCATCTTATATACCCCTGGTGCACTGATGTCAGGGAAGAAGCAACAGCAACTGACGCCGGACAAGGCCTTTGGAATTCAGGCAGACAGCGGGTAGCCTGCCAACAGGATAACCCAAGTGTAATGACTGCAACAGTGAAACACAATGAACATCTGTTTGACTTCAAAGCTAGAAGCCAAAGGAGGATTCAGTTGCAGACAAGCAGAAAAGCTGACAAATGGGCCTTTAAAGAGGAATAGGCCAAGCCAGACTGGACCAAGTCATACAAATAGGAGGAAATGAGAAGGATCCCCACTGAAAAAGGGTCCTGGGTCTGAGCCTAAAACCAGACAGAAAATCTCTTCCATTAGGACATACAAGACTTTCTGGTTGCATATTTTCTCGTCTCCTGTAAAATCCTGAGCATGTCCTCAGAAGAGGACTGCCTAAAAGGGATCAAAACTCTATCATCCACAGTGTCAGCTGAAGAGCGGACAAGTGATGATGTATGAGAGACCCCTTGTTCTGTGCGAGGAGGTTCAACCAGTGAGGTAACTTGCAGTAAGAGGAGTAACAACTGCTGTCTTTGCTGAAAGGGAATTGCTGGCAAGATTTTTGGGGAGTCCAGCTGAATCTTCTGCAGGACTCTTGGAAGTAGGGGAAGGGGAGGGAAGCCACAGACAAGCACCTTCTTCCAAGGAAAAGGAAGGGTATCTGTCTTCCACACCAGATGGCATGGCATTCTGGAACAGAAGAGAGGGAGCTGTCTGTTCAGAGGGGAGACAAAAAGATCTACCAGAGGATTACTCCACCAATGGACTATGTCCAGAAACATGTCTCTATGAAGCATCCGTTTGTGAGCCTGTGTTTTGGACCGGCTTAAAGAGTCTGTCACTCGATTGAGCTCTGAAGGAATATACACTGCCTGAAGAGTTACCTGATAAGAGAGAAATCCCAGGCCTAAAGAGGCAGCCTGCAGAGACGGTAATAAGACTTTGCGCCGCCTGCTTGTTGACGTACCACTTCATTGTGGTGTTGTCCATGTAAACCTTGTTGTCCATGTAAACCTTCAGAAGGCCTGTGAAGAGCATGGGGTGAAAAGCCTGAAGGGCTAGAATCAGAGCTCTCATCTCTGATATCGATATAGTCTGACTTTTGATTGGGGGGGGGGGGGCAGAGACCTTGAACTTTCCACTGACCACAGAAAGCACTCCATTACGTCTGAAGCATCGGTGAACAGTTCTTGAGAAGGACCTGGAGGCTGAAAATGCAAGTCTAGTTTAAGGGCAAGTTGCTAAATCTACTACTCGAATTCCAGCTTTAGACAAGTAAAAGCATTTTGAAATCCAGAGGATGACAATGCTGAAGACAAACTGACTTGAGGTACCATTTAAGCTTCCATATGCGAAGTCTGGAACAAAGAACATTGGAAGAGAACAAGCCATGAATTTCAGGGCTCGAAGAAACACTCTGGCTGGAATAGCAGGTACAAGAAGGAGAGACTGAAAGAAAGCCATCAGAGACAAAACTTTTGGAGGTGGGAAAGAGGCCACCATTGCCATTGTCTGAATCCTCAATCCAGATACACAGGAAGCTGAGGGGGAGTCAGGACAGACACTTGGAAATTGATAGTGAACCCCAGACTTTGAAGGAAAGATATGGTAAACTCGAGATTCTTTAACGGGCAACTAGGAAAAGGCATCTGAAACAACAGGTCATCTAGATAAGGAAAAATATGAATGCCTTGTTGCCTACAAAAGGCAATAACAGGAATGAGTCATTTGGTTAATATCTTTATGGCAGTGGAGAGGCCAAATGGCAAAGCAAAGAACATAAAATGACAGGATGAAACAGAGAAACATAAAAACTTCCTGAAAAAATGGGTGAATAGGAATACGAAGATAAGTATCCTTCAGATCCAAGGACACTAGGAAAAGCCTGGGGTAGCACAACAGGAAACATGGTTTGAAGAGTAAGCATCCAAAAAGAGGGAACCCTGAGACAAGTCTTGAGCAAGGAGAGATCCAGAAGAGGTCTCCAAGTGCCCACCTTTCGTGGGACCAGGAACAGCCTTGTAAATCCCCTTCCTACTTGTGAAGGAAGGACAGGCTGAATGGTCCCCCTGGTCCAGCAGGGACCCAAGGACTTCTGAGAAGTGGGGAAGTTGTACCAGAAGAGGTTGGGGAATCCCTGAAAAAGGAGGTAGAGTCTTCCATGCCATGAAGTAACCCCAAAAGATGATAGAATGCAAGAACCTGAAGTGATGAGATGGCAGTTTGGAAGGCAGAGGGAGAGCCAAAGGGACAAGGGAACCTGGCCAAGGGGTGGGGGTGGGGGGCAAGATGTCAAAGAGAAGCACGGCTTGTCAGATAAAGGAGGCTTCTGAACCACAGAAGCCTGAGAAGACTTAGCAGGAGAAACTTGGCTACCATCCTTCTTGCCTTTAGTGGCCCAACAAGACACTCTGCAAACAAAAGCAGATCTAATAGGATAGTTCCACTGGAACAGAGATATGGGACACAAGCATGAAGGCAGTACATAGGGTTAATCAATAGTGTGTAAGGAAGAACAAACTGTGTGTTATAAAAGTATTTATGTATTAAGCAGGTTAGATAGGTGGAGTGCAATTGCATTTCCATTTTTAGGAGAGGTAAGAATGCAGCTGGGTTTTGAAGTGTTCAAAGTTTTCAGAAATTCTTAGAGATGGAGAATACAGAAAGTACAGTTGTGTAAAAATCTTAACATAACAGTTGATGTCCTTCTCTTCCCTGGTGCAGTATTCGGTACAGAAGGGATGTATCGTCGTGGAGACTCCGTCACTTGGCCAGTATAAATAAGCTTAAAAGAGATCTTAGATTGCGCTCCCCGTCAACAATACACCAAAACAGTTTATTGCACACAAAACGATCCACAATACAAACAATAGTCCTATATGTAACCAGAGACTATTGTTTGTACTGTGGATCGTTTTGTGCAATAAACTGTTTTGGTGTATTCCTGGCTGCATTTGATTTAACTACAGAAGACATCCTTTATTGTTGACTGGGAGCGCAATCTATTTGGTGTTTTGTGACAAAGTGTTTTGGTTAAAAGAGATCTTGGTTGTGCTGTATGTCATATTTATGCTTTGCACATAGAACATGGGGCAAATAAGGGAATTAGGAACGCAACTACCTAGAACTGTATTGCTCCAGAAGAGAACAGATGTCATAGGACAAAGGAGTCCATACGCATCCTGAAGGAAAAAATGCAGAACAAACAAGAAGGGGTTGGAGGGAGCAAATGCTGCCACAATGAAGGGTAGGACATGTACTGTTATGGTAAGTTGTTACACAACTGTACTATGTCATTCTATATCACTGCTGCAGTATTAGTAGAGAAGGGAGAGTAAAAACTCTCAAGAACAGAATGGGAGGTGGAAGGCTGAGATAAACCCACAAAAAAAAACACATAAAATGTTTTCAGCAAAACCTGCTCTGGCCCCAGAAACCATATCTAAATTATAATGCTTAGTAAAGGTATGTACTGAAAACCAAGTAGCAATTTAAAGGATGGAATTGGTGTTCAACCCCTTCAAGAAGGCACCAGAAGAGGCAACAACCCAACCGGAATGATCTCTAACAAAAGCCAACAGAGATTTGCCATGAAAATAATAAGAAAAATAAATGGCCTCCGATATCCTGGAGGGGATGGTTTGTTTAGGAACAGCCAAAACCAAAGACCTGGAATGAAAGGAAACAAAAAGCTGATCAGATTTACAAATAGTCCTAGTTTTATCCAGATAGTACCCAAGCTGTCTGTGCAAATCCAAGATATGCAGGAACTTCTCACTATCAGACTGACAAGGGAAAAAGAAAGGTAGTTGTACTGTCTGATTTAAGGACAACTCATTGACTACATAAGGCATAAAAGAAGATTTAGTACAAAGAGACTCCCTATCCCTGTGAAAAAAAAAAAAAAAAAAGGAGGAGAGTCAGTAAGGGCCTGGAGCGGAGAAACCTTCTGAGCAGAAATAAGAGCCAGCAACAAAACAGTCTTTGAGGTACAATGTTGCAAAGAAGCAGAATCTACAGGCTCAAAATGAGTCTCAGTCAATTTTTCCAAAACAAAATTAAGGTCACAAGGAGGAGAAACACACTTTCCTGGAGGCTTAATATCCAGGACACCTTTAAGAAATTGTTTGATCTCAAAATGAAAGGTCAAAGGAGGATTCAAGGGCAGACAAGCAGAAATAGCTGACAAATGGGCCTTCACAGATGAATAGGTCAAGCATGACTGGAGCAACTCATACAAATGAGCGGACCCCCCCCACTGAAAGAGGACCATGGTTATAACCATGGCACTAGACTGAAAATTGTTTAAATTTGGACATGTAAAATGCTCTGGTTGAGGGTTTCCTTCCTTCCTGTAAAATAATGAACACATCCCCAGAAAAGATCTGCCTGAACAGAATCAAAACCCTATTACCCACAATGTCACCTGCAGAGTGAACAAGTTTGTATGGATGACAGATCTCTTGTCCTGTGAGACAATCCAACCACTGAGGTAACTTTTGATGGTTACCCATGGCCAGATGCATTACTTCATTACTTCTGAAAGAGTAGTCCACAATGAATTTTTAAACTCTGACAACTCATTATAGTCCCCAAAAGATATGTTCCGAATTACTTCTTTCTTCTCCATCAAACCTTCAACATTTGAAGTGTACTTAAGAAAACAAAGTCTTCTTGGGGTATTAAGATACCTATGTAAACACTTCCAAGCAAATAATCCTACATCTTCTAGATTTTGTTGTATATTTGGGAGCCTTACATATCTTCTTCCCCCTTTTTTTTGTGAACTCTCCAACCTCATTCACTTCTTATAGTTATCATGCCCTACTTTATCTGCCCTACTAATTATCCCCCAACACCCCCTGTTAATTATAAATACTAACTCTGAGATCCCACAATCCCCATGGAAAGGAAATATTTCCCTACTCATGGATTGTCGATCTTGCACACCTGTCAAATACCTGTCTGTGGACCAAATGGTGTTGCTCATCTGCATGTTGCAGCACTTGCCATTCACTCCATAAATATATATATATATATATATATATATATATATATATATATATATATACATATACACACACACATATACATATGTGTCCCTTTTCACTAACACTGTAGGCAAAAGCTGTTACATCTCTTTCTTCAACTTCACTATTTAAAAAGAAACTCAAATCATACCTTACAACCCACTGGCTATGTCCCTGTACTAACCCTGACTAGAGTATCTCTCACTGTTAGTCTTGCCCAACATCATTTTACATATCTCTTTCTTCAACTTTAAGGCCACAACCTTCTAAGCTGACTTACTGTACCTATGAACAACAGAACTGGCCATCTTACTGTCTTATCAACAAGTTACTACCCTTCAACTAATTCTTCCAATCCCATTTTTAAGTAGTTGTTCTCTTGTTCTTGCTCATTACTTTGTTTTGGGTGTCTACCACATACTTCTAAACCCTTTTCTTTCTTCTCATAGTGGGGAAAAAAAACTATAATGTATGCCGTTACCATGGAACACCTGCTATTGTCTAACAAGTTTCTTGTAATTAATGTTTTTGTTCTGTTTGTGTATGTCTTCTATGTGGAGCTTTTCTCCCTGGGCCTCTACTGAAAATGGACATATATCCAGCTAGACTAGCCCGGTCAACAAATGTAAAATAAAATAAACAAATAAAAATGTCCTTGGTATACATACACATATACACACACACCTATATAACATATATATATATATATATATATATATATATATATATATATAGAGAGATATATATATATACATATATATATATATATATATATATATATATATATATATATATATATATATATATATATATATATATATATATATATATATACATATATATATACATATATATATATATATATATATATATATATATATACATATATATATATATACACACACACATACACAAACACAGAAATATATATACGTGTGTGTATGCGTGTGTGTGTGTGTGTGTGTGTATATATATATATATATATATATATATATATATATATATATACACACATACACAGATATAAATACAGACTCAACCATATACATACCCACACACCCCATCTCTCTCTCTCTCCTATATATATAAGAAGTAAATAGGATCTGGTCCCCCCATCCCGCTTGTTGATGTACCACATCACTGTGGTGCTGTCTGTAAAGACTTGTAGGGGACCAGGCTGTAGGAGCAGGAGAAAGGTCTTTAGAGCTAGGAGAAGAGCAGTCATTTCCCTCACATTGATGTGTTTTTTTCTGGAGGGAGGGCTCCCATTGAGCTTGTACCTTGAGACCGTTCATAGTGGCCCCCTAACTCACATCGGAGGCATGTGTGTACATGAATTGAACTGCCTGGGTGGGCTGTACAGGGAAACCTGGATTCTGCATTATTTGTTGGCTCCGCCACCCTAACTCTTTTTTCAGGCAGGGCAGGAAGGGCACCTGAAAATCCAGAGGGTGACTATGTTGTGACCAGACATTCTTCAAGTACCACTGGAACTTACTCATATGTAACCTGGCAAGTGGCAGCATTGGAATAGTAACTGCCATTAAGACTAAGGCAGAGAAATCCCTAGGCTGAGATGTGGTTGACGGAGTAGGTTTTGGAAAAAGCTGGTTAGGGAAGCGACCTTTTCTAGTGGAAGGAAGGCCTTCATCAAATCCATCCTTATTCTGCAACCCAATAAAATCTGGTCTTGGGATGGAGCGAGAGATGACTTCATGAGGTTTCACTTAAACTGCAGACTTCCCAAGAGAGAGAAATGATGAATTGCAGGTGTGCCTGTAGAGTAGTTTCTTCTTCTGCTTGGATAAGGAGATCCATGCTTTTGGTTCTGCAGAAGCCGAATGCTGGGGCTAGACACTTTGTGAAAACCCTTGGTGCTGTAGACAAACCAAAGGGCAAGGCAGTAAATTGATAATGTGAGGATGACACAGCAAAATGCAGAACTCTCCAGATGTCTGGTGGATGGGGATATGGAGGTATGCCTCCTTCAGGTCCAAAGTGGCCATGAAGGCCCCAGGTATCAAAAGTGGAAGAAGGGTTTGCAGGGATGGCATGCAGAAAGAAGGTACATGCAGGAAGGGGTTTAATAGGGACACATCTAATATTGGTCTCCAAGGGCCCTCCCTTTTTTGAGACAGAGAGAGTCTGGAGTAAAGCCCTTGACCCTCTTGTCCTGTTGGAACACACTCTATGGTGCCTTGTGATAGTAAATCCTGAATGACTGGGGGGTATCAAGTAGATTTGTTTTTTTGGAGGGAGGGGTATGCCTTTTGGTAAAGGCTTTTCCTGCCAGGTCATATCATAAAGTACCATTTTTTCACTATTGATACGACCCAGCAGTCTGAGGTGATTTGTTGCCAGAGGGGGAGACAGTGAGAGAAGTGGATGGAAAGGGGAGATGGTTGGGGGTATTTAGGTAGTTACACAGTGTTTGGTCTGTCTGGAAATGGCTGCCTAGTGGCAGACAGAGGAACTAGTTCTGGGTGATTAGGGCTTTCTGGCCCCTTTCCTTTCCTTTGAAGAAGATGACGACAAGGGAGCGGGTTCCCTTCTAACAAAGTTTGGTTTAGCTGGGTAATTCCTGTAAAATTTAGAAACTGGGGATACCAGTAGATGTTTCAAGTCCTGCAGTTCCTTACTTTCTTACAAATTTTTGAAAAGTTCTGCAGATTGTTTGCCAAAGAAGAACTTGTTGTCCAAAGGGGCATCTAGAATCTTGTTCTTGCAGTCATTTGGCAGAGGTTGAAGTCCGAGCCAGGAATACCAGTGTAACACAGAGGCAGATGAAGCTGATCTAGCTGAGGCTTCAGCAGCATCGTAGCTGCATTTTATAGAATGCCTGGCTACCTGTGCTGCTTAGGAAAGTTTTGAGGCTTTGTAGGAGAGTTAGGCGTAGAGGAGAGCAGAGTAGATGCCTGGGAAACTAGATCTAGGACATACTTTACCATATGAGTCTGGTAATTGATGGCCCTTAAAGGCCAGGTTTGAGGAAGTGTAGATCTTTTTTTCCCAGCCTGTCCATCACCTTACTATCCTTATCTGATGGTAATAGGAAAGAGGATGGAACCTGCCTAGATTGCTTGTCCAGTGCCACATCAATGACAGCTGGGTCTGCCATTGGGGGGGGGGGTTGATAAAATATTTGTAATCATCAGGACCTTTATAGATTTGTAGAACCTGCCTGGCCTTTTTGGGACCACAGTTGAGATTCTGGTGTCTTGGAGGCAGAAGCAAAGGTGAGTAAGCAGGCATCTCTGGGGGAATAGCAGAGGGAGAGGTGGACTCCAGCTGAAGAAGCTCAAAGTATCTTTTCTGTACTTCAGTCACTTTTAAGTATTCTCTCATTTTGGAGACTGTCTCCCCAAATGTAATGTCTTCTGGTGGGGAGTCTCCTTCCAAGGAGTTCTCATCTGGAGAACAGTATTCCAGGGGACAGCCAGCTCAGAAGTATAAGTGAGAGACTCATCAGAGGAAAAGGAAGAAGTGTCTTCCTCCTGAGTCTGAGGAGAAGGGATAGAGCTAGCAGAGGCAGGTCTGGGACTTAGTGTAGGCAGAGAAAGAGTATGTGAGGCTGTATGCCTCAGGGCCATAAAGACCTGAAAAAGTGACAGGGAAAATGCTCGCCAGTCAGGCTGGTCTTCCACTGGGGCAGATAAGTGCCTGGTCTTCTGTTTTCTCTTGAGAGAAGGAATCTTTTGAATAGTCTGACAGGCCCCAAAGGCCTGTTGTCAGACGTCAGTACTGGGGTCGAACCGCCCTCCTTGGAAACTATAGGCAGTCATCCGGCCATGCCTGCCCCCCCCCAACACTGGCGGAGGCCGACATCACAGAAAGCTCCATGGACATGCAGACTGGAGAAACAAGGGGGGCGTCTGATATGGCACCCACCAAAGTCACCAGTTCTTTCGGATGCTCCATAGTTCCTAGACCGGTAACTGATGGGGATGTCCAAAGTTGGAGGGGGCAGTATCTGGCCTACAGACCTTTGCCTTTTTTTAGCTGGGTCCACCTCAATAGCTGGGTCAGGATCCAACCAAGGACCAGGCATTTCAGTCGTCAGTTCTCTACAAAGAATCTAAGGGCTGCCAGATGTCTGTGCAAGGTTTTAGGGACAAACAACTGACTAATTTTACAGGCTGTATGGTTGTGAGACAGCCCTAAGCAAAACAAGCAGAGGTTGTGTGCAACTTTGTGCAGAACTTGCCAACCGCACTTACATTTTCCCTTCCTAGATGACATCAGCTAACAAGTAAACAGTAACCTAAGCTCAGTCAAAAATAAAGAAGATTCCCCATTTGGGTACTTATCTTTAATGTCTTCCATAGCACGGAGCAGAATGAGCAAGCTGACATTCGACTGCAGCTTAGAAGTTCTGAGGTCTGTGCATGCGGATGTCACATTTAGGGCCCCTGCGTGTGATGTTCCATGCACCTTACAGCAACTAGGCTTAAGCTATGGTAAATGGGTCAGACGTTCTGTTTGCCTGAGGCGGAAGATCCCACAGTTGAGAATACTGCAACATGACAATACAAGGGCATCCAAAAATGTGCCCTCAGTTTGGAAGAAAATGAGCTAAGAGAAGAATTGCTTGACTTAATAGAGATAGACATTAAGATCACTGAAAGAAATAGACTGCAGAAGGTCAATAAAACCCAAAAAGTCAGAAGTTTGATAAAATAAGTTAACACTGTAATTAGAACTGCTCATAGAGATCCATGTGATATAACAGAAGTAAACAGGATATATTACTGTGCAGCTAAATTAATAACAGATAAAATTCTACCACAAGAGCCCAGGGTAGTAAGGGAAAGGAAGGGGAGAAATCGAATCCCATCATGGGAGTGCTGAACTGAGAAAACCATAAAGCAATTAAGACAAGAAGTGTCACTGTTAGAAGAGTATAGAAGAGGGAACAGAACAAGAAAAGTACTCACAGAAAGATAGATGTGATAAAAGCAATGAACAGTATTATAACGGATCAGGATTTATCATGCACTATCGCAAATAATGAAACAAAAATATCAGCACAGGCAGAAAAACGTAGCAGATACACAGATGAATATAAAGGAAAAGTACAAATTAAACTATTTACTGATGACCCAAAAAAGTATTATGGAGAATTGGAATACAAGGTAAAAAGAATCGAAAGACCACCAAAAAAAGAAGACATGGATGTATTTTGGAGAAGTACTTATGAAGATTATATAGAACATAAGATGCTAAATGGATAGAAGAGGTAAAAGAAAGAATAAGAAATTCCAAAATACGGGATATGATATGGGATGAAGTAGCAACCAGAAAGAATGGAACAAAGTTAAGAAAAGCCTCTAATTGGAAAACCCCAGGCCCAGACGCAGTACCTAACTTTTGGTTAAAAGTATTAACAATCTTTGCACAAAGATTTAGCAATGAGTAAGAACTATTGATATGTGCACCCCAAATAGACACCTATCTGGCTAACAGGAAAAACAATGCTCATAATTAAGAGTGAACAGGAAAGCTATCTTACAAATTATAGATCAATAACTTGCATTCTGACGACATATTTTCTAATCATTTAGAGGAAAACTGAATTATGGCAATAGAAAAAAGGACAATAAAAGAAAGTCATATGGAACAAAGGATCATTTGTTGTTAAATAAAGTCATAGTGGAAAACTGTAAAAAGGGGAAGAATCCAAGTATGGCATGGACTGACTACAAAAAAATCATTTGGCAGTATCCCACATTCATGGATTAAAGAGCGTTTAAAACTGCATAATATATACGCTATACTGATAAGCTACAGCACAGCAACCCTAAAACAGTGGCAAACCACTTTGATGTTAAGCACGATAAGGGGCAAATTATTATTCCAAGGGTAAAAATCCACGGGTGGGGGATAATGCCAGGGTGACACTGTCCCCATTGCTCTTTTGCTTTGCCCTTAACCCATTAGGCTGTCTACCTACCAGATTAAGTCATGGCTATAATTTGGCTCCCAGAGAGCAACATAGTGTAAGGACTTCTCTTCTCTTTGTTGATTTAAAACTGTATAGCTCTTCCAATAAGGAACTGAGAACACAACTGCAAGTAGCCAAAGCTTTTTCAGATGATATAAGAATGTCATTTGGTTTTGATAAATGCGCAAAAGCAACCTGCAAAAAAGCTGCAGCACCATGAAAACATCAGTTTGGGACAAGAATGTGATATAAAAGAACTTGAACATGAGGGAGCTGATGAAGGATCAACAATAAAACATGAACAAATGCGAGTAAAACTTAGTAAGGAATATTGTAGAAGACTTTGACATCTAGGAACAACATTTAGGTTATAAATCAATTTGCTCTTCCTGTCCTAAATTACAGTTTTGGAGTGACTGACTGGCCCCCAAAGGTGTTGGATACATTAGACAGGAAAACAAAACAAATGATTCATGCTCATCAAATGATTTATAAAAATAAGTGCATACCAACATTATATATTACCCGTTTTGAAGGAGGTATGGGCATCCTTGAAACTGATTACATGTATAGATCTGGAATCATGGGATTGCATACATATCTGATGACCTCACAACAGCCAAACATAGTGAAAGTTGTTAAATATGAGGAGAAAACATGTAAGATGACTTCCCTTCTAAGTATAGCAGAAGCATATCAGAGTCAAGTGGGAACGGAAATCAAACCAGAAGTAGATAAAATCAGGCAGCGACTTAATGTGCCAAAAAACAATAGAAGGAATACAAGGTGAAGGATAACATGAGAAGGCAGGAAATGCGGAAAATGCATAAATTTAGTTGCAAGTATAGAAAACTCCTGGAAGAACTTCATGCTGATCAAGATCGAACTTACCCATGGTTAAGAAGAGACAAATTCAAACCAAAAGATGAAAGGTTAATAATGGCAGTCCAACATAGTGTGCTTACATACACATTACAAAGTCCATTGAACATATCTGAGAGTCGGACAAATGTACAACAGAATTGGAAACAGTCGCACACTTCGTTGCTGGCTTTAATGGCAGAAGGACTGTATACTGAAAGGCATAATAATGTGGCAAAACTGTTGCACTGGGCACTGTGCAAACATTACACAATTGAAGTAGCTGAAATGCACTGGAAGCATGAGCCACAAAGCATCATAGAAAATGTTGTCTACATCACTTGGGATCACCCATTACCAACAGTCCAAAAGACAGATGCGAGAAAAGCAGATGTAGTGGTCCACAAAAAGAAGACAAAAGTAGCATTGATCATTGAAATTGCTGAACTCAGTGACTACAGTGTCTTTCGTAGAGACAGACACAAATATCAGGATTTGCAGACAGAAACGAGAGCAATGTGGAAGAAAACTACCAGACAGTTCTAATAGTATTAGGAACAATGGTTCTTATAAAAAAGGATCTACAATCACATTTGGGTATGGTACCAATACATGCAACTCCATATGAATTGCAGGACGACTCATTATTGAGGAACATTGCAGGTGCTGCAAAGAGCATTTCTGGCTGACATGAAGGATTGAAGTAAGGGTCTTTATTACCATGTCAACAGGGCTGTTTATTGAATGCCCTTACGTCGGACACACGTACGCAGATATACCTAAATGTCGAATGGCCACAAAAGTGATTTTTTTTCCCAGGGAAAAAAATTGCTGGGCCAACAAAAAAACTAAACAAACCCACAGACACAATGAAGTAGGGGCCTTCGCCTCCACACCCCCTGATGAGGGGGGCTCTGCCCCCCACACTCACCTACTTAAATATTCCAACTCCAAGATTACACTACAGTGG
Source organism: Protopterus annectens (assembly GCF_019279795.1). NCBI lineage: Eukaryota > Metazoa > Chordata > Ceratodontiformes > Protopteridae > Protopterus > Protopterus annectens. The sequence goes on from NC_056739.1 coordinate 1,688,997,377, forward strand.
AGGAAACAGTGAATTCCCAACAACGGACCAGCAATTTCTTTCCCCTGGGAAAAAAACTCGCTTTTGTGGCCATTCAATATTTAGGTATTTTGGTGTACATGTATCAACATAAGGGCGTTCGAAGAACAGCTATGTTGACATGGTAATATAGATTCTTGAAATAATACTAATTTCATGAACTTTAATCATACTTTGACTTAGGAGTGGGGTTCATTCCTGTCATGGTATTAAAAACCCAAAATACTTGGAGAAATTAAAAAAAAAATGAGAAGTTTGATAACACAAATGAACATAGTAATTAAGACTGCCCATAGAGATTCATGCGATATGACAGAAGTAAACAGGATATAATACTGAAATAACTAGGATATATTACTGTGCAGCTAAATTAACAGATAAAATCTTACCACAAAAACAAAGGGCGGTAAGGGAAAGCAAGGGTAGAAATTGAATGCTAATGTGGAAGTATTGAATACAGAAAGCTGTAAAGCAAGTAAAAGAAGAAGTGTCACTGTTAGAGTATAGCAGAGGGAATAGATCAATAAAGATACTCAACGATGATATGATAAAAGCAATGCTCAGTGTCAGAACAGATCCATATCTATCATACACTATCGCAAATAATAAACTAAAAATAGCACAGGCAGAAAGACTAAGAAGATTTGCAGATAAATATAAAGGAAAAGTACAAAATAATCAATTCACTGATGACCCAAAACAGTTTTACAGAGAACTGGCAAACAAGTAAAATGAACTGAAACACCAACAAAAAAAGAGGAAGTAGATACATTTTGGAGAAGTATCTATGAAGATCCTGTGGAACATAATGAAGATGCTAAATGGATAGAAGAAGTAAAAGAAAGAAAAAGAAGTTTAAAGGTACAGGATATGAAATGGGATGAAATAACGAGAGAGATTGAAAGAAAGTTAAGAAAAGTCTCTAACTGGAAAACCTCAGGCCCAGATGCAGTACCTAACTTCTGCCTAAAAATATTAACTTTACACGAGGATTTTGCCATATGTAAGAACTATTTATATGAGCACCCTGAACAGACACCAGCCTGGTTAACATGAAAAACAATACTCCTACTTTAGAGTGAACCTTCAAGCTATCCTAAGAACGACAGACCAATAGCTTTGCCTTCCGACAACGTATAAGCTACACACTCGAACTGATGCAGACAAGAGTTTGTAGTCATTCACAAGAAAACTCAATCAAGGTAACAGAACAAAAGGGTAATAAAAGAAAAAGTCATATGGAACAAATGATCATGTGCTGTTAAATAAAGTCATAATGGAGAATTGTAAAAAAGGGAAGAATCTCTGGGGATATTAGCCTAGTAACCTCCTATGAACATAGGAATCGGTACATGTATCTGTTATTTATATCCATAGGTGAGCACACGCATGCATGCACGCACGCACGCACAGACAAACACACGCACGCACACACACATACAGTTGTGAGGTGAAATTGATGTAGCTTAAAATTCAGCTCATTGTTTGCAAACCTCATGGGGCCACAATACTGCTGTTTAGCTTAGTAAAGGTTGGATGTTAAGGTAGTAGGTAACACATTTGCTTGAAGCTAACACAGCAAATATCTGTGAGGGGGTGCCAAGGAATGGCAGTGATCCCTGGAATGTAGTCTGAGCAAAAACAGCACTTCAATCTACATAATCTGTTCTGTTATCTCAGACACAGTACCTTCCTGTATTCCAAATGTCTTCTTCACATACCCGTACTAATGCACATCATCATTATCCCCTTCCTAAACCTTTCTACATGGGGTCAGAGTATCATGTGAACTATCACAACCTCTTTTGATTCAAAGCCAATGTCCACCCTTCTTTGAGAATCATGCCTGGGTGTTGCAGGTCTTCTCTCCTATAATCCATCCCTCCCTTTGCTGGATGTCCTTATTTCTTCTTCTTCCCTGTTTCTCTCAAAATGTCATCACCAAATTGACTTCTATTTTCCTGCACGTGTCTCATAAACTGTAATCTGTTTGTTTTGACCTTTTTGAAACTGAAGCTACTTTGGCTTCTGCAATGATGTCATCATTTTATTCATGTGTCCAACAGTGTGCATCCAACCATCATCTAAGTTACTTCATCTCCATCACTTCCACCTTCCTCAACTGCTCAGCCCTCACTGCATAAGTTTCTGTACCATAAAGAAGTGTTGGTCATAATATGGTTCAGACACCTTATTTTTCAGCTTCTTTGACATTATTCTGTCACATACTATCCCATCATACTCTGTGTCATTTAGCTACATCCCCCTCTGATTCTACCTTTGACCTCCCCATTCAGACTTGCCTTCTCCTCCTGTTATCCTTTTCTGCCATCTTCCCTTTAATCTCAATTTTCTGCTTCTTCTGATTTCTCCATTTCCTGCTTTGACAACTGTCTTATCTGTACTCAGTTGCATTCAGTGTGACTTCAGTTTTGTATTCATCCCGGATCATTTGCTGACATTCTTGTTCATAGTCTGCTTATAATGCCACATCATCTGCATACATCAGCTTTACTGACCTGTCGCCTCCAACCAGTTTGCTAATGTAGACTATCACCAGTAGCTTCTTTCTCCACTATCAGTCTCACTGCCAACATTGGACTGATCTTGCCACTTCCTGATCTGAATCCAAACTGCTCATCTCCTGTCTTACTTTCTGTTTGTCTATCAGTCACCATTTCCTGCAGTTTCTGGAAGTGTGATAGGTGTTTGCTACTTCTATACTGCCTGCAGTTATGAATGTGTAAGGTAATCCCACTCTAATATAATCCATCCCATCCACCCACTACTTTTCTTTCCACCCCACCAACTACCTTGACTATAGCAAGCTCGGATGCTCATAAGCCTAACTAATTATACAGCAGGAACTTTTTATTGTAACAATTATTAATGTCTGTTATGTACTTCGCAGATGATAAAGATTCTAGTTGTCTACTAATGTACTATGTTCTTCATCTGTAACTATGTTTGTAATCGTTAATTGCTATGTTGATCAAATTATTAATTGCTATGTAAATCCAATTGTAACTACTGTCTGTATATTTTAACTGTGGAGCATTTCTCTCCAGGCCCCTGCTGAAAATGGACCTACATCCAGTCGGACACTCCTGGTCAACAAATGTAAATAAATAAACAAATAATGGGGGGGGGGGAACAACAGCATTAGGGAACTTGATGTTAGATGATTTAACAAAGAACAGGGCAGCCGAATTACAATCTTTTGTATCATCATACACACTCAGGCTGCATATTTTATCCACACTAATCTATGAATAACAGCAAAATGGTGAAGCCACACACAAAAATTGTACAAACACAAGATATCAATTAATATATCAGTGTTCCACTGCCTGGGCTGATTGTCTGTGACTGCAGGTTGTCTGTATCGTGCAAACCAAGTGTTTGATAAACTTTGAGACACTAAGTCTTCTTCTCATCATGGAGCACTGTGACAGCTGTACCTAACTAGGCTAATGGAAACAGTGATCTCCAAGTGTAGTACCTCTCAGTTAGTTCTGCGCAGCTTTGGGCGTGCCATCATTGATTGGCACACCCAATGGGCGGGGATATCCAGGAAGAGTGACAGGCATGCAAATTCGCATGTCACTGTGTAAACTGCTAAATATTCATTATCACAACAAACTCCATCCTATGATAAATTCTTACCTTTTCTCCTTTTTAAGGGGGGCAAGCCCCCTTGTACCCACTTGTGGGGGTGCTGCGCCCCCCACACCACCACTTCCTTGCAAGCACATGTCCTTAAAGCTGTTAAAATGTAATAGTATTGTTTAGAGAATGGTACAAATTCTGCCCAATTGACTGAAATTTGATTTACTTCAGGAATTTTAGTTTTATGTCCTTAATAAAAATATCCTTTTCGGTACTGTCATTTGGGTTGTTTTCGGCACAGATGCTGAATATTAATTAACTTCTAGTCCACACACTGTTGAATAATCATACTGCTGCTGCCTCCACAGGGCTGGAGGCATGTTTGGGGCGGGTACTGCTACTGCGCATCCTGCGAAGTACTACACTTGGAGATTACCGTGGAGACTAATGTCACTAAGAACCGGAATGTGTACAACTGTCGAGCTTATGTGCAGAAATTCTTATCAGGAAGTCACAGTTAAACACTCACATTCCTGGACCTTTAACTTCAAACAAGACTAGACTAACCTAAGAGTACACAAGTTACAAATGCATACACGCATGTTCAAATAGTCAGCTAAATCCATCTCATCAAGAAACATACTGATCAACCAGGAAGTAGTTAGTTAAAGCAAACAAATGAAGTAAAAATAAATCAAAATGGTGGATGACCCCATCCAAGGGTAAGTAACCACACACGGCCGGCCTTAGGCATAGGAGAACTAGGCAACCGCCTAGGGCGCCATTCAGGCTGGCCTCATAAAGGGCGCAAATTTAATTTATTTATTATAATTAATTTTTCTCATTCTGTAGTTTGCGCTCTTCTCAGCGCCCTGTTTCTGAGTATGTCCCAACTGTATTGTGGTGTTTGTGTCCTCCCCCCACTTCCGTAGTTCTGTCCAATGGTGCCAGAACCATAGGACAACGGGGAGGGTGAACACCCTCCTACTTTTAAAGCTGTGGGTTGATCGGAAGGCTTCAGCAATTAAAAAAAAAAAAAGTGGTGCAAGCATTTTCTGCTTTAAGGCGGACCACGAGTGGCATGCACGCACACCAACGTGGATGCAAATACATTCCACACTTGCACACGGAATTTAAGCTTGCAATTCTGTTTAAAGGAGAACAACAGGATATTATTTGTAATTGCTCAACACGCCAGCACCTTTCCTCCTTATCACACGAATCTGTGTTAAATCAACTGTTTTTCTCCCAAAGCACAAGTCCTTACCGTAGTGATTTACTTTCACTTTTAAAAATGAGTTATCACTCTGTGGAAAACCTTTCTGATGGCTCTTAAATCATGACGTCAAGACTGCTACAGAGCAGCAGTACTTGTCTGTAAGTTCTGCCCTCAGACTGACATTAGCACTACCATCTTGGAATACAATTAAGAAACAAGCATCGACCCACCCCAATTCTGATGTCAGAGCTCTGCTGTCCCACCCTCCACCAGTAAGCATTTGAGACCAGAAACATGTTGTGTGGAACTCTCTTTGCTATTGTATCTTGTAGGTTGCAGTACATCGATGGACTATTGGTAAACTTGGAAATCCTAAACTAGTCTCTTCTGCATTTTCTGATTTTGTTGAGAAGGTGAGTTTTATCGCTCATTCTTTTAGCTGCTGCAACTGAGTTTCGCTCTGAACTGTATTGATTTTCACAGAATGAGTAGATTATTATCTCATGTTTGGATCACTTTGCTTTCTATTGTATTTTCTGGCAAATCAGTGGCAAATCTGTAGCATGCTGAAGTTAGAAAGTCTAATTTTAAGATAATGAGAGACTTAGATTCTAGGTTTTTAAGGTAGTTTTTGGGACATGTGCAGTCTTGGTATTGGTCGTTTTTGTCCAGACCTCTTGCTCTACAAGGTTTGCATATTTGATTTTCTGCTGTTTTTTTCTTGTGTATCCCTTGTGTGCTGCTGGTTTACTCACACTGTGTGCTTAAATCTACTTTTCTCAATTCTGATTGGTTTATTTTTTTTCTTTTGAAAACAGAAATTGGGAACTGTAGAAAAGCACACGGTGCGAGTTTACCACATATATCAGAATGTTGTCATTTGTTTGGGGAAAGCAGTTTATTCAGTGCATTCAGTGTTCATGTTCACCCCAATGGTAATTGTGCTGCTGGCTCATGCTTATACTTCTCAACTGTACAGAATTATGACGAATGTTGTGTTTTTAAAATTGTTTTATTTGGTCCGGTTTTTTTTTTTTGTGAGCAGTACTTTTGTCCACTGTACAACCCATTGAAGCTAGTCTACTAGCACCATACTGCTATCCACATTTCTTGTTTGCCTTTCAGCTTTTCTTTTTGCAAATGGAAATAAACAGAAGCACATGGTGCAAGTTGACCATGCATATAAATAAACTTCACATCCAATGCGGATGTAAAAACATTCCCCATTCGCGCGCAGAATTTAAACAAGCCATTTGTTCTTGTACGACTGTGTGTGAATGAATGACCGAGTGAGCCTATGTCCGAGCAGAAAGAAAGGGTGTATGTGTGTGTGTGTGTGTGTGTGTATGTGTGTTATTGAGTGAGCTTGTATGTGAGCAGAGAGAAGGTGTATATGTGTGTGACTGTAAACAATCTTGAGTGCACAGTAGTATTTATTCATCACAATCATTACCTCAGAACACAGTCCAGGCACCAGAAGTGGTTTTACTAATTCATTCGGATCCCCCTTTGGGGAAATGCTTCTACCTTCCATTCTCGATATTTTATTCTTTAGCTGCTATGTTCTGGTCTTCTGAACTGCAGCTTTAATGAATAATATGTGAAGCAATGATGCTACCACTGTTACTTTACTCTGAAGGCATTATTGAGCAGTATTACTTTTTTAAGATGTTATGTAGACCTGGCGGCAGTGTGTGTGTGTGTGTGTGTGTGTGTGTGTGTGTGTGTGTGTGTGTGTGAGAATTCAAGCAAGGTGGACAGTGTGTGTGTTAATGCAAGAAAGGGGGATATGTGTGTTAATGCAAGAAAGGGGGATATGTGTGTGAATGCAAGCAAGGGAGATATATGTGTGTGTGAATGCAAGCAAGGGAGATATATGTGTGTGTGTGTGAATGCAAGCAAGGGGGATGTGTATGTGTGTGTGTGTGTGTGAATGCAAGCAAGGGGGGTGTGTGTGTGTGAATGCAAGCAACGGGACGTGTGTGTGTGTGTGTGGGGGGGGGGGGTGCAGGCAAGGAAGGGGTGAGTGTGTGTGGGGATGCAGCAGGGAAGTGCTCAGTATGTGTGTGGGAGGGAGAGTGCAAGGATTTTCAGTTTCTTATCTTTCCAAAAATGCCTGGTAACACATTTTATTCTAGCAATTGTCTAACATTGGACAAGCATTGTTTGAACTTTGTCCCTGGTATCAGCCCTTTGTCACCCTGACAGTAAATGTTGGCTTTTTCCAAATTTCTAGTGCTGCAAATTCGAGAGAGAGTTGCATGCAAGTGGATTTTACAGAGAGCTGAGAGCTTCAGGGAAGAGAAGTTCAGTTCTGCTTGTGGCACATCTGTTTGCACTTCTAGTAGCACAACATATAGTACGCTTGCTTTTAATGCAGAAGGTTGTGGGTTCTATTCTGACAGTATATAGATAAATAGCCAATACTGTGCTGTCTTGTATTTTTAAGTGGGAGGATGCTGCAGTCCTGAAAATGTCCTCCTTTTGAGGAAGATACCTAGTAACTATGAACATGTTGTAGGTTTGCCATCCATTCCATTCCATCCATCCATTTTGCAGGTACTCAACCATAGCTAACAGCACTGACATCTGCTCCTCAAGTAAACACAAACCTGCCAGAGGTAAATGAACAAATCCCACATAGGAAAAACTACCTCCTCTGTCTCGGTAATCAAATTAGATCACTAGTGAACACCCCCAAAGGCAAGTATGAGTTGAAAGTAGCCACCATAAAAAAGGTGAACCACAAGTCCTTCAGTTAAGATCAGAACCTCCATGACAAAGCCCAGTTTGGCTCCAAACTAGTACTTAATGCTACCACTTGCACTGATCCTGCTGACTTAGCCAACCTGCTGCCTGACAGGTTCCGTGCCAACTTCACCCCCTAGCACCCCCCAAAGGCCCAGTCAACATCCCAGATACTTTCCACACACCTCATATCTCTGTAGATCAAGTGTTAAAGGCCCTATCCAAGGCAGAGAACACAGCTTCTATGGGAGCTGCTAGTATCCCAGGCTGTATTCTGCACCATCTCCAGCAAGAATCAGCTTTGGCATTGAACACCCTAAGTCAACCAGAGCCAAACTACAGACTTCATTCATGAAGAGTGGAGAACTGCCATTGTCATCCCTTTGCACAAAGGTGGCGCCACTACTGAACCGGCAAATTATCACCCCATCACCTTGACCAGTTTGATCTGTGAAGTCATGGAGAGTATTATTATGCATATTGTAAACAAGGATATAGGCAATCTTCACGCACTCTACCACACCCAGTTCTGATTCGTCAGGGGCAGATCTTGCATACTGAACCTAGTTGACTTCTTTGAGACCCTCACCAAAGCCCTGGATGAGGAAAAGTCAATACATACAACTTAACCTTGACCTTGCCAAGGTATATGATACAATCCCCCACTCAGGCATCATTGAAAATTTAACACAGATTTGTGTTAATCCCTATCTAGTACGTTGGGTGGCCAACCACCTCACAGAACCCACAAGGTCAAAGGTGCTATTATAACTACCTTTAAGCTTAGTCTTGATGACTGGATGGGTAGTCACAAACCTACGCTAGTTTTTTTTTTTTTTATTATTATTATTATTTACAAGAAACATCTTTATTAAATTATCATATATGACATAGGAAATAATACATTTACATAAAGGAAAATAAACCACGTTGACATAATTTTTGTTGCAAATATATGTCATAAACCATACTGACATGATTTTAGTTGCAAACATTATACATCATTTATAATCTATCCAATCATTGTCAGCCAAACATTACATAACTCATTCAAATACTGCCTTCCTTTAAACCTCATTCTTCCCTTGTATGTACTGTTCCCACAAGTCCCTGAGGCTTAAGCTACTGTACACATAGGGAGGAGAGAGGTTGTAATTCTACGTTCACTGAGCTGTAAGACTCACTCGCCTACCCCAAAGTAAATTAAACTTTTTAGATTAACTTAAGCAACCCTTTATAACAAGGCACATGGGCTTCTATGTTCTGAGGACATAGGTTCATAGGTTCATACTAGGCTATCTGCCCAAGGGCATTTATAAGCCTAGCCCATAGTTATGTGGCTTTCGCCACCCCTTTAGTTTGAATAAAAACTATGCCTATCATTTTTCTGTGCCTCTGTCAAGCAGTGACACTGAAGTAATCCCTGGGGTATATCTGCGATCTCCCATCCATTGGTCAAGATTCCTCTTGAACAAGGCCAGCGAGGTGCTCTGCCTCACATGTACCGGGATTTTGTTCCACAGCATAGGGAGTCTCTGGGTGATGAATCTGTCCCTCCAGCACGTTCTATTTATAACCGTGTCAAGGTTTAAGTCTCCCGCCCTTGTGGTTCTGAGGGATCTAGACTTTTGAGGTGAAGCATATTCATCAAATCTGGGTTTGACATGGCCTTATATGTCAGGCACAGGTCACCTCTGAGCAAGCGGTATGAGACTGAATAAAGCTGGAGTTCTTTCAGTCGGGCAGCATAAGACATATTTTTGAGACCCTTTATCCTTTTGGTGAGGAACTTTTGGGGCCTTTCAAGCTGCATCAGGTGTCTGGTCAGATACATTCGAGCGGGCATTGTACTCAATCATAGGTCTAATGAGTGATGAGTACAGGGGACGATGACCTCCCTTGATCTAGATGTGAATCCCTTCATGATCAGGTGGGCGATATAGAAGGTTTTCCTAACTACTTTAGCAACATGAGTGTCAAACGAAAGACTACTGTCAACTTGGGTCCCCAGATCCCTGATGACTTTTTCTGTGCTCAGTGGATTGTCACCTATATGGTAGCTAGGGGTAACCTTGTTTTTCCCGAAGGGTATGACTATGCATTTAGTGTCGTTTAGCAGCAGTCCATGGCTCTGGCACCAGTTATCCGATTCTGTGAGGCCCTTTTGCACCATACCTCTGTCAGATGTGCTTTCGACTATGGCCCAGTTTGCAGTCATCTGCAAACTTTGTCAGCCATAACCCTCCTGTGTTTGCTTGTACTTCAGAAAAGTAGATGCCGAACAAGAGTGGACCCAGGACTGAGCCCTGTGGGACACCACTTGTGACAGGCTTTGAGTCTGACATGGCTCCAGCAACTCTGACCCTGTGGGTTCTGTCGCTTAGCCAGTTTGCAACCCATCTTGTGATGTATGGGTTTACATTCAAACTGATGAGTTTTTCGATGATACCCGAGTGGGGTATTGTGTCGAAGGCCTTTGCCAGGTCGAGGTAGGCTGCATGGACTGCCTTTCCCTCATCAATGGCCTTGGTGACTGTCTCGAAAAAGTCAACCAAGTTTAAGAGGCAGGATCTGCCTTTGACAAAGCCAAACTGGGTTGGATCCAAAGTCTGCAAGTTCCCTATGTCTTTATTTATGAGTTCCATTATGATCCTCTCCATGGCTTTGCAGATAAGGCTTGTCAAGCTAATGGGGCAGTAATTTCCAGGGTCTGTGGAGGCACCGCCCTTATGAAGTGGGACCACAGTCGCCGTGCGCCACTCCTTGGGTACGTATCCTGAGGTGAGGCTAAGATTAAACAGCTGTCCTAACTGTGGGTTTAATTCCTCGTTGAGTTCATGAAGCACACAGCCGGGGACACCATCCGGTCCCATGGATGCTGTGTTTTTTTGCCTTAGTGAGGGCAGTTCTCACCTGGGCGTTGGAGATGTTTGGGGGCTACAATCCTCTGGAATAGATATCTCTCCTTTTGGGGGGGGGTGAGAAGTTTGCACTGAACCTGTCAGCCAGTATGTTAGCAATGTGTGTAGGTTCAGTAATTTTCACATCATTTTGAACTAATTCTGAGCATATCTGGGAGTTTCCTCCTAGGTTTCTAACATAGCTAAAGAAGGCCTTATGATTGTCTTTAGAGTCCTTGGCGATTTTTCTCTCAAAATTTGCCTTGGATGATTTTATGAGAGCTTTTAGTTTTTTACTTATAATGATCAAAGGTGTCTTACCTTTCAAGGATTTTGCTCTATCTTGTAGTAGCTTCCTCCTTTTGTTGTAGAGCTTGTTTATGGCTGGGGTCCACCAGACTGGACGCTTGCCTTTGGTACAGAGAGTCTTAGTTTTGTTTGGGATTGCCTGATCCATGCAGTCCTGTAGGTGCTGGTAGAAGGCATTTGTAAGTGATTCAGCGGTTTGAGTAATGTTTACCACTGGCTCAGGGGCCTTAAAGGAGACCACACTAGTTTTTAGAAGTGTGAAATCGGCTTTTGAGAAGTTTTTCACTGTGGTCTTTTTGTTTCAGGTGGGGCGGGATGAGGACCTCCAGCGAGATTAGTTTATGATCTGATCTCACCAGTGAGGGTATACTTCCGGTGTTGAACATTTTGATCCCATGTTCGTGATGATGAGATCAAGTATGTTTTCACCTCTTGTGGGGATGGTGACTAGTTGTTCCATGGCATTTGAGTTTATGAACTCCAGGAATCTTTGGGTTAGAGTGTTCGGGCTTGAGTAGTGTTCCCAGTCTATATTAGGGTAGTTGAAGTCACCTAGTATGATGGTGTTTGGAGATACATTTATCCCTCCAATGTTTTCAGGAAGGCCATGTGAGGTTCCTGAGTTTGAGAGGGTGGCCTGTAACATGCTACAAATTGCAGAGCAGTCTTGCCTATGGTTAATTGCACCTGGATGGTCTCCGATGCATCGTGCGTTGCCACCAACCTTGAGGTGTGGGTGTCCTTTATGAATATGGACACCCTCCTTTCTTGGTGTTGTCCGGATTTTGGGGCCGGAACGTATGATATGAGGTGAAACCTGTTAGTGCTGGGGTGCTCTCAGGAGCCTTGAACCAGGTTTCTGTCACAGCACAGACATCGATGTTCTCCATATTGAGAAGGGCCTCGAGTGCGTGCATCTTGAGATTGAGACTTCTGGCATTGAGCAGCATTACCCTTAGTTTTTCCTTTTTGGTGTTCTAGGGTGGTAGGTTTAGAATTTGAGCCTTGCCTAAAAAGGCACTATGGGGTGGCAAGAGCCTTTGCCAATATCCGGAAGCCCAGGGTGACAGGTGCAAGCCGTCCCTTGAAGCAGCGTGGCTTGTCCAGCATGTCATCCCAGGCAGACAGACATTGGATCCCCTTTGAATGACACCAGAATTTAAGCCAATTATTAAAGCTGATCATCTTATCACTGTATTGTGGCATCATTCTAGGTGAAGGTAGGATACTGCTCAAGGTCAGGGTCATACCTGCCTGGGCTACATAATCAGAGAGCTCCTCGACGTCCCTTTTCATGTAGTCCAAGGAGGTGCGTCTCAGGTCGTTGACACCAGCGTGGACAATGACTGAGTCGTACTTGTACCTGCTGTTGAGAGACCTGAGTGCTTGCGTTATGTGGCGGATTCTAGCGCCCGACAGGCAGCTTACTGTGACCTTCTCCTTACTCAGTCTGGTGAGCGGGACGCCAGTGTGTCTGACTATGGAATCACCAATGACAAGTGTGTCTGGCATTTTGTTTGGCCTTAAGGGCTGTGACTGTTTGACACTCTGACTGTGTGGTCTATGTGTTGCATGTGTTGGGTCGTGAGGTGGTAGTTGTTTGGGTGTCTGCTTTGGTGGCCTCTGCTGTTTTGGTAAATTTTGACCAGAGCCTCCGAGTATGTCTTTGTGTGAGTATGTGTATGATTTGAAGTTGTGATGGTACCATGTGTGACTGGGTATGTATTGTGTGTGGTTGCCTTCTCCTCCTGTCTGGTCTTGCCAGTCCTATGTTGAGAGAGCTCAGCCTCCAGTTTGGCCGTATAGTTGCATCTCTCGCATGTATTTGTGTTTTGTGGGAGAAGGAGAGGATTGTTCAGTGTACATGAGGCAATTGTAACATTGCCTCAATATTCCCAGGTTCACCAGTTGAGCTGGAGAGGACACTAGCAACTGATCCCTCGACATACTAGAAGTAGTAGATAAAGAACTTTCAAAGGACTCTGGGGGATGTGGGTTTTGGGCTGGTGGGGTACTATCTATAATAAGAGTGCTTTATCAAGGTGCAAGTACTGTAGGAGTAAGTGCTAGGCTTTACAGATAGAGAATAGTCTACTTGGGAATCAAGTAGAGATGAACATTTCAGTTATAGGATATGCTGGTTAGATCAGCAGTACAGTTTAGCGTGTTTTATAGCAGGGGCTGAAGGGAGCTAGGAATTGGCCCAAACGACCAATGGACTACTAGTTTCTGGCTGAAACTTCACCAAATCGGACAAAAGGCGCTCAGTGCTTCCCACTCCCACTGGTAAGCAAAGAAACTTCCCTCCTTCCTAATAAGGCAATGGATCAGTAACAGGAACTAAAAACAAAGCCCAGGGATCAGCAACTCTGAAACTGGACTACTCTAGTTCAGTAAAGTGGGAAAAAAAGAGATTTTTTTGTTTTATTACAGAGATAAGGAAAAAACAGACAGTAAATGCTATAAATGCTGTAAATCGGCTA
>NC_056739.1:1689015662-1689038162 GCF_019279795.1 Protopterus annectens
TTTCATGTTCATCCTCAAATATGGTGCTCATGAAAGTATATACTGATGTCCACACAAATGTTCATACTCCCATGATGGTGCTACAGATATCTCTGACTTGGATATGCTCTGCATGATAACACTTATTGCAAAGTTTAGCCTTACCCAGTGTGCTATTTTCAATTTCTGAATATCCACCTACTGTGTTTTATGTCCTTTAAGAGTACCAGCAATGTGCACAGATTACATGACACCTGTAAACAAACATTTCATTCTGTCTTTTAATAGAAATTTCAAACAAATGGATATGTGCTGTACTCTCTAAGTTTCCATAAAGTAAATTAAATTTCTGTATGAAATGATTTAATTTACTTCCATTATTCAGCTGTTTGTTTATATATTAATTTCAATTTGGTAACCATATAAGTGGACTGGCTGACAGACTCCTCTCACTCCCAGCCTGACCTCCACAGTACAAGACACCAACAGAACATGGAAAATAGAATAAAGTATTATACCTCTTTCTAAACAAATGTCAAACAGTTTGGCAAAATAGAAGTGGAATTCAAGCAAGATAATAGATAAAAATATAAGAAATGGAAGTGAAAGCAAACTAGAATTAGAACTCTGAAGACCAAAATAATAAAACTGGACAGACAAATTAAACATACGGTGAGACAAGATCAGGAAAATTTTGAAAAAAAAAACACAAAGATATAGTGCATAATAGAAAATCATTTCATATACATATATATGGGTCAATATTAGAAGAACGAAAGTGCATATGTGCGACTACATAAAAGTCAACACAATGCACGGAAGCTGTAAACAGTGGATACATAACATTTTTTCCTAGTAAAAAAATTCACGAGGCCATTCATAAAAAAAATAAATAAAAAATAAAAAACATTATCAGGTGGGGGGCTTTGCCCCCTACACCCCCCAATGTGCAGGGCTGTGTCCTCCACACCCCCTAATTAAATATACAAACTCTGAGATCGCACTACAGTGAAGAAAAGGGCAACTCCGTGTAGTTGGCCAACAACCTCCTTGCCCTGTGACATATTCATTGAATCACTTAAATGCGGTTTGATGAATATGTGTCACTCTTAGGTTCATAGGTTCATACTAGGCTATCTGCCCAAGGGCATTTATAAGCCTAGCCCATAGTTATGTGGCTTTCGCCACCCCTTTAGTTTGAATAAAAACTATGCCTATCATTTTGCTGTGCCTCTGTCAAGCAGTGACACTGAAGTAATCCCTGGGGTATATCTGCAATCTCCCATCCATTGGTCAAGATTCCTCTTGAACAAGGCCAGAGAGGTGCTCTGCCTCACATGTACCGGGATTTTGTTCCACAGCATAGGGAGTCTCTGGGTGATGAATCTGTCCCTCCAGCACGTTCTATTTATAACCGTGTCAAGGTTTAAGTCTCCCGCCCTTGTGGTTCTGAGGGATCTAGATTTTTTGAGGTGAAGCATATTTACGTGTTTGCTCAAAAGCACTTTTGTGCTTCTAATATAGACCCCGTATATACATACACATATATAAGATATGGTAGGACTAAAAACATACCTATGAGATTTGATTGACATCGATTGAACCTGAGTAATTAATATAGCACACGGTGATCTACAATGTGGTTTCATTTAAGAACCTAGGTATATTGGTAGATCCTGCTATGAGGGTTTTTTTTTTTTCCTGATCATCTCAGCAAATTGGTTAATGATCACTTTTTAAAACTACAGGCTGAAAAAAAGGTTAAAAAAAGTCTAGGAAATCAGAAGTGTTGAAATGATGGATTTTAAGTTACACTAGACCCAAATTTGAGTATGGAATAATACTTTAGAAATCTTAGCATAAAATTAGCATGAGTAAATTGTAAAGAGCACAGCAAAACTATACCATGGCATTCATGGATGTAAAAGTTTAAGTTATTACAAACGATTGAAATATTTCAACTTTTCTCGCCATCTCACTTTGATATCTAAGTGAATACCTTACGTACAGAGTAATCAGAGATAACTACCTCTAGGAATGTTTGGAGTTATCAAAGAGTAGTAAAGAATCTTTAGACAATCTGTTTAGGAGATGATACAGGAATGAGAGATATAAGTTGTAACTTGTTCTCTGCAAGGCAAACTGACACAAGGAATACAATTTCTAATTATATTACCGTAACACTACTGTTGAATTTTTTAAGAAAGTCTTCTTCACTTATATGAAAATGACTGTTCTGGTACATTTACAAGCCAGAAGGGCAGTATTGCCCATGGCTAAAAAAAATAAATTTATGTACATGTATGTAACATGTGTAAATGTAAATAAGACGTGTACTTGAGTGGCTATGTTACATATACAAGGATTTCTGCATTTTTATTTTTTTATTTTTAGGTGCAATGCTCTTTCTGAAACTAATGAGTATATATTACAGACGTCTTGCATTGTAGTGACTGATCAGCAAAGTGTTTGCAACAAAGTACATTACTCACAATTGCAATTTACACCATTTCATTATACAAGTGTTGCAATATATCTCGGATAGCTATGTATGCCTAGATATGTCATAAATTGTAAAAAAAGTCAAATAAATAAAATCCTGACTTGACATGAAACCTGTCTGCTTGTTAATTTATTTTGTAAAATAAATGAAATTTCAATTTCACATAAAACGTCTGCCTGTTTACTTATTTATGTGTGTGTGTGTGTATATATATATATATATATATATATATATATATATATATATATATATGTATGTATGTATGTATGTCTGTCTGTCTGTGGAAATGTAACTTAAAATTTTACTGGCTAGTTCTACTTAGAAAAAAATGCCTAAATAGTCAATATGAATATATATACAAAAAACATTCCTTTCTTGTGAATTCATGGCATTTCAGATAAAACTGAAGGCATGCACTTCAAACTGTAAGTATATAGAGAAAAGTCTTGACAGAAACATTTACTTGGTTGTAGTAGATACCAAAGTCCAAGGCAACATAGCAGTGAACAGTACCTTTACTCAAAAATGTTAACAAGAATAAGGTACAAGCAGAACAGAAAATCCATATGGCTCTGAGATGATCAGGTACTCCCCAGCAACTACCATCTACCATTTCTCTTCCAACTACCACTAAAGAACAAGTTCTCACACCATGCTCTCCACATCTAAAAATCACTGCAGCAATGGGCCCTAATAATATCCATGGATGCATTTTTTAATTTCTCCAAATCTGTTGGATTTCTAATACCATAACGAGATTGGACCCCTTTCCTACGTCAAAGTATGAGTAAAGTTCATGAAATTAGTATTGTTGCAATCTTTGATGTCAGCCAGAAGTGCTCCTTGCAGCACCTGCAATGTGCCCACTAATGACTCCGTCTGCAATTCATATGGAGTTACACGTATGGGTAACATATCTAAATATGACTGTAGTTTATTTTTTATAGGACTCATTGCTCCTGCTACTGTTGGAACTATTGGGTATCTTTCTTCAACATTGCTCTTGTTTCTGCCTGCAAATCCTGATATTTTATGACTTTGTGTCTCTCTGTATGCAAGACACTGCAGTCACTGGGTGTGGTGATTTTAAAGATCAATGCTACTTTTGTCTTCTTTTCCTGGACCACTATATCTGGTTTTCTCGCATCTTGGTGATGGATGATCCTATGGGATGTAGGCCATCATTTTCTATGATGCTTTGTGGCTCACGTTTCCAGTGTTTTTCAGCTCCTTCACTATTATAATGTTTGCACAATCCCCAGTGATACAGTCTTGCCACATTATTATACCTTTCAGTATACAGTCCTTCCGTCACTAATATGTCAGAACCAGCAACAGGGTATGCAACTTTTTCTAATTCTGTTTTACAAAACCTACATTTCACTGTTTCTCTCACATGTTTAATGGACTTTCTAAACCAATGTATACATAGTCAACTGTCTTGGGCCGCCAGTATTAACCCTTCATCCTTTGGTTTTAATTCACCTCGCCTTAGCCATTTCTGCATTAGGTCCTAATCAACATGAGGTTCTTCCAAGAGTTTTCTATACTTTCAACTGTATTTCTTGCTTTCTCATCTGGTCCTTCATCTTTTATTCTTTCTTTAGTTTTTTGTCACATTCAGTTGCTGCCTGATTTTTATCTACTTGTGATTTGATTTCCATTCCCGCTTGACGCCGATGTGCTCCTACTAAAGAAGGGAAGTCATCTTAGATTTATTCTCCATATTACAATGCTTTCACTATGTTCGGGACTTGTGAGGTCAGCAGATATGTATACAGTCCCAAAACTGCAGATCTATTCATGTAATCAATTTGAGGGAGTCCCATACCTCCTTGGGAATGGGGAATATATATAGTCTTGGTATACACACTGATTTTTATAAATCATTCGATGAGCATGAAGCATCCTTCTTGTTTTCCTATCTAATCTGTCCAACACCTTTTGAGGCCAAAGAATCACTCCAAAACTGTAAGTTAGGGCAGGGAAAGCAAATTGTTTTATAGCTTGAATTTTGTTCCTAGATGTTAGTGCTGTTTTCAGGATGAATTTAAGTATTTTAAAATATTCCTTACTGAGTTTTATCACATTTGTTCATGTTTATTGTTGATCCTTCATCAGTTCCCAAATATTTATACACTCACTCTTGTTCAACTTCGTTTATATCACATTCTTGTCCCAAACTATTGTTTACTTGGTGCTGCAGCTTTCCTGCTTTAAAGGTTGCTTTTTCACATTTATCACCACCAAATGACATTCTTATATGTATTTACTTAATATTTGTTAACTGGGAAAGTCCAATTTGGAACAAAGTCAATTTTTAGTGGAGGCCTGGGGAGAAACACTCCAGATGCATGTCTTTCTAACATGGGAGGAAACCGGAGTACCTGGAGGAAATCCACACAAAAGCAGGGAGGACATGCAGACTCCACACATAAGGCACTACAGCCGAGAACAGAATAGGAGAACCTCTTGCTGTGAGGCAACAGCACTACCGCTGCACCACTGCGCTGTCCATCTGAAAAAGTTTTACTCACTTGCAGTTGTGCTTTCAGTTCCTCATTTGATGTACTATACAGTTTTAAATCATCTTCAAAAAAGAAGATGAGAAGTCTTTACAATTTGTTGCTTTCTGGGAGCCAAATTATAGCCATAGTGTAAGCTGTTAAGCAGACAGCTGAATGGGTTAAGGGAAGGGCAGAATACCAACAGTGACAGACAGTCACCCTGGAATATCCCCCTTTGGATTTTTATCCCTGGGAGAATTTGTCCTGTAATACAGGTTATCAGTCTAGGGTGATTCTTATACATTTTTAAGCACTCTCTTGTCCGTGAATGTGGGATACTGTCAAATGCTTTTTTGTAGCCTGTCCATGCCATACTTAGATTCTTCCCCTTTTTAAAGTTCTCCACTATGACTTTAACAAATGATCCTTGGTTTCATATGACTATTTTATTACCATTTTGGACTATTGCCTTAATTGAGTTTTTCTCTAAATGACTATAAACTCTGTCTGCATCAATTCCAGTGCATACTTTATAAATCATCGGAAGGCAAGTTATTGGTCTATAATTTTTAGGGTAGCTTATAGGTTCTCTTTCAAGAGGGAGCATTGCTTTTCCTGTTTTTAGCCAGGCTGGTATCTGTTTGGAGAGCACATATAAATAGTTCTTAATCATGGCTAAATCTTTGTGCAAAGGTGTTAATACTTTTAGCCAGAAGACAGGTACTGCATCTGGGCTTGGAGTTCTCCAATTAGAGGCTTTTCTCAACTTCATTTCAATCTCTCTGGCCATTACTTCATTCCATTTCATATCCTGTACATTTGAACTTCTTATTCTTTCTTTTACTTTCGCTGTCCACTTTAATACCATTTGTAACCCTCCTCCATCACGTTATTGAAGGCTTGCTACCAAATATTTTATTTATGTGCGTGCATATTTATATGCATATACATATTTATTTAATTTAATGAAACCAAAAAGTAATATTTTTCAGGCATAAACCATAAATGTCCAATATACATGTACACAAGCACCTCTAAGCTCTCCTGAATTTGGAGGATCACATCTAATTTGTTCTCTAACTTTTGTTCCAGCCCTCCAACATACAGAAATTCTTTTGAGTTAATAGCACCAGTAAGAGTACCTAATATGGAAGCTTTTCCCTAATTGTTTTTTCATTGTCCATAATTCCAAGGTAAAAGTCGAAAGGCATGACACATACATACATACATACACAACTAGATTGTGCTAACACATATGCAGCTGTTTATCACATTAGAGGAGTGGGCTACTTTTTCACTTTTTTTCAAGCTTCAGCTTCTTATATAACAAAACAAAAAAATAATGTTTATTATAGTATTTTGCAAAACAATGCTTACAATTAAAAGTGAGTACACTTAACAAAACAAATATGTCTGCAGCTGTCTAAATAATTAAAAAGGGTCTGTAGCCAACAGGGATATGGCCTTTCCCACTATCTCTATTTCCACCTTGGTGGATAAGGGAATCCTGATGCAATGTAGAAACTGTTTCATGTTTCCAGACAACCAGCAAATTCTCAAACAAACTGATGTGGTATATGAAAGAATATGAAAGATGTATTTACACAATGTCACTGGAAACAAAGCCCTCACAGAAAAGCTCTTTTAATGTCAGTACAGTTGTCAGTAGTATACATATTGCACCCATCACACACAATTCAAAGCAGACACATAGACCCACATATTCTGAGGCACTTAAATGTAACAAAGAACTCCTAGACAAAGTACACAAACTCCCTCACCAACCAGGAACATACTCTTTAAAACACCCACATCAACACATATACCCACATCTCATGGAACCTCTATTTCTAAGCACATAAGGCAAGCCACCACACAATCCAACATTCTAGTCATTGTAGACTCCATTGCAAGACACACTTGAAGTCCCTCTCACCAGGCTGAGTAAGGAGAAAGTCATGGTCAGCTGCTGATCAGGGGCCAGGATACATCACATTATGCATGCACTCAGTTCATTGGACCACAAGTACCAGTATGATTTTGTCACAGTCCATGTGGGTGTAAATGATCTGAGATGTATATCCCTAGACTACACGAAGAGAGACATCATGAAGCTCTTGGAATGCGTGTCCCAGGCAGGTATGATCCTGAGCAGTATTTTACTTTATCTAAGGATGATGCCACAATATAAACAGAAGATGACTAACTTTAATAACTGATTTAGTCTCTGGTGTCATTCTAAAGGTATGCAATATTTGTCAGCATTGAAGGAGCTACTACACAGACAGAGACTAAAGGTGGAGTCGTCTCAATTTACATCAGAACTAAACATACCCCAAGGATTGTCAAACAGGACAATTCATTTGAGCTCCTCCACATTAAAATCCAGTATCACTTCCTTGCGAGCTATATGCACCCCCTCTATGACCAGTCATCTTTTACACACACAAAAAAAATTATATATATATATATATATATATATATATATATATATATATATATATATATATACACACACATACACACAAATATTGTGTGTGTAGTCCATGTGATATATGGACTGTGTAGTCTGACAAGCCGGATCTGCAAGGGCATGGAACGAATTATAGTGAAACTTATAAACAAAGACATTGGCAACCTTCAAACACTGGACCCCACCCAGTTTGGATTTGTGAAGGGCCGATCTTGTCTCCTGAATCTGATTGACTTCTTCGAATCAATCTCCAGAGCTGTGGACAAGGGTAAGGCGGTCCACACAGCCTATCTGGACCTTGCCAAGGCCTTCAACACCATCTCCCACTCAGGAATCATAGATAAACTTACTAAGCTGGGCATAAATCCCTACGTCACTCGAGGGGTTGCCAACTGGCTAATTGACAGAACCCAGACTGTAAAAGTAGCCGACTCCAAATCCAGCTCCAGACAAGTGGAGTACCTCAGGGTTCAGTCCTGGGACCACTCTTGTTTGGCATCTACTTCTCTGAAGTACAGGCCAACACTAAGGGACTCTGGCTAACAAAGTTCGCAGATGACTGCAAACTGGGAGCCATTATTGAATCCCCAAATGATGTGGATATTCTACAAAAGAGCCTTACAGAAACAGATGCCTGGTGTCAGAGCCATGGGCTCAAGCTTAATGCCAAGAAATTTATAGTTATCCCCTTTGGAAAAAAACATGTACCAATGAATTACCACATAGGTGGCAGGACACTAAACATCGAAAGTGTGATGAGAGACTTAGGGACAGTGGCTTCACTTTCGATAACCACATCGCCACAACAGTCAGGAAATCCTTCTATGTGGCACACCTCATCACAAAGGGCTTTTCAAACAGAAAAAAGGAGGTCATTGTCCCACTGTACTCATCCCTCATTAGACCCATTACAGAGTATAATGCCCAGTTTGGTATGTACCTCACAAGACATCTGCAACAGCTGGAAAGGCCACAGAAATACCTCATTAAAAGAATCACAGGCCTAAAGCAGATGTCATATGCTGACCGTCTAAAAAAAAAAAAAACTCCAGCTATACTCTGTGGCATATCGTCTACTCAGAGGCAATCTCTGCTTAACATACAAGGCCATGTCAAACCCTGAGCTGTTGGACATGCTCCACTTAAAGAATTCCCAATCCCTCAGAGCCACACGCTCCAGGGATGTGAACCTTGTCATCACAATGAACAAAACATGCTGGAGGGATAGGTTCCTGACCCAGAGACTCCCCATACTCTGGAATAAACTGCCCATACATGTCAAGCAGAGCGCCTCATTGGCCCTCTTCAAAAGGAACCTTGATGATTGGATGGGAGATAGGAAATTCACCCCAGGGGGTCAGTCGCCCTGCTAGACAGGGGTCCAGAAAAGTAAATATTGTGGGAAGAAAAACCCAGGGAATTGTTAGGGCTAGGCTTGCATAGGCCCTAGGGCCGATAGCCTAGTAACCAACCTATGAAACTATATATATATATATATATATATATATATATATATATATATATATGTATATTTATATATATTTATATATATATATATATAAAAATCTCACACCCACACACACACATACATATATGTACACAGTGACCCCCATACACACACACACACATATATATATATATATATATACACACACACACACACACACACACACACACACATAAATATATATCTACATATACTTTTCAATCCCGTATTACCACAATACCCAAACCCATAATGTCGAGACTATAACGAAAACCTCAAAGCAATGAAAATCAACAACAATGATCCTCATGAAATTGAACCTCACATAGAAAAAAAGCAATCCACACAACCAACACCAGAACACCACTACAACAAAAAAAACTACAAAAACATATCCACAACACATCCAAATAACGAACTAAAATTATATCTACCTTCCCACTTAACTTCAACATTTCAAACACTTACAACTCCACCAAAAAAAAAAAGAAATTAATTCACCAGAAAAAGTATTCACCTTACTTTACAAACCTCCATAGCAAACCAGGAAACACTAACACTACAGCTAACATAACATGCAAGAAACTTCCCATAACTAATATTAACATCGTACAAAATGTTAAAGAGTGGCAGCCTCGGTGGTGCAGCAGTTAGCGTTGCCACCTAACAGCAAGAGGTTGGAGTCTGCATGTCCTCACTGTGGTCATGGGGGTTTCCTTTGGGTGCTCCGGTTTCACCCCACATCCCAAAGACATGCTGTAGGTGGACTGCACACTCTACATTGGCCCTAGATGTGAGTGTGTGTATGTGTGCCCCTTCTGTGGAATGTTGGGCGCTGGGCTGGCAAGTTGACACCATAAAACTCCACTGCCAATCATTCTGAGGACAGCCTGCTTAACAGGTAGGATTTGGTTCACCCCTGCTTGTTCACATATCAGAGGACCGTCATATTGTCTGTGAACACTTTTATAGGCCCTGGGAGAAAGAAAGGATGAAAGGCTTGAATGGCTAGCAGTAGGGCAAACATCTCCTCACTATGGAGTGTTCCCTTTGTTGAGAGGGGGACCATATTCCCTTGGTCTTTCAAGTTTCTGAAAGCTGCCTCCCATCCTACATCTGAATATTCTGTGAACAGCTCTTGAACTAGAAGTAGGGGGTGCAGGGGGAGTCCTGGGTTGAGCGATACTTGTTGCATCCACCACTGAAGTTCCCTCTTCAGACAGGGGATGAGGAATTGGAAAGTCTACAGTGTACAAATGCTGCATCCAAACAGACTTTAGAAACCACCGGAATTTTTTCATGTTAAGTTTTGTCAGAGGAAGTATTGGAATACTGGATAACATAAAACACAAAACCGTGAGGAACTCCCTAGCTGAAATGTGGTGAAGAGGCAAAAGGTTTCTTAAGTAGGACTTGAGGTTCTGTGCATGCTTTCTGAGGAGTGAGAGAGACTCTCATGAGTTTGATCTGAATCCTGCACCACAGGAAGATGTGATCTTGAGAGAGGCAGAGTGCATTTTTTTGTAGGTTATACTCCAGGTGGGTCATAAGCAGAGCAATGACTGGTGTCTTAGACATGGTTTCAAACTGAATGCAAATAAGTGCATCATCATTCCTTTTGGCAAAAACTATGTCCCTTCACACTATGAAATCAGCAACAGTACCCTATGTACCCACGAAGTGGTAAGGGATATAGGATCATAAATTGACTGTGACATTAAATTTGACCACCATGTGTCTACTGTAGTAAGAAAAGCTTTCTAATTAGCATACTTGATTAGTAAAAGCATCACCTTGAGAACAAAGGAGGTTATAACCACTCTATACTCTGCACTAATCCAATCCATAACAGAGTACAACACCCTGTTCAGCATGTACCATACAAAGCACCTGCAGAAAATGGAGAAACCTCAGAGGTTTCTAAGTAACAAGATCAAGGGACTCCAGCACGTGCCTTACACTGACCGACTAAAGTCCCAGTCACTATACTCCATATTGTAAAGACTTCTTAGGGGAGGCTTGTGCCTGGCTTACAGAGCAATCTCAGACCCAAATGTTATGAAATTGCTGCACATCCATAAATCAAACGGGACTAGAGCTACCCAATCCTGGGACCTAAATATGGCCTGTGACAAATAGGACATGCTGCAGGGACAGTTTTGCCTCCCAACAACTGCTGCATCTTTCCAACAGTCTACCAATTCATGTGAAACAGAACACTTCCATGACACTATTCAAGAGGAACCTGGACGTGTGGATGGGGCACCATAAATCCTTACCAGGTATAGTGCTCAACACTCCTGGACACTGGCAGTCATTACTAAATGCAATCTTGGATATTGACTAGTATTTGAATGGTATTACATTGGGATATAATGGCTAGGTTTGAAACGACCTCTGAGTCAATAACCTAGTAATCTTCTATGATCCTATGATGAGTTGCCATATGAAGATACATTGGAGCCTTGAGTTTAAAACCAGTATAAAAGTTCAGATGAAGTTGCACAGCAAGGAAAGGAACAGGAAACTGTGGCATCTCTGACATAGTCATAGCTGTCAGACTACTGATCTCCTATATAAAAAAACAATGGATGACACTGGATGAAACTGAAGAGAATATGGCACAAGGAAGATGCTCTGGAACTTTCTGCAGAATGCTCACAGGGAATGGAGAATAAAGAATGAGCCCTCATGTTAAAAGAAAATTATCTAAGGGAAGAGCTGCTTGATTTAATAAAGATGGAAAAACATATTAAGATACATGAAATAAAAAGACTACAGAAAAGTGTAATAAATACAACAGTAATGTAATCAGGACTATTCAAAGAAAGTCATGCGATAGAAGTAAATATAATCTAATACTGTGCAGCTAAATTATTAAAGTCTTATGCCAAAAACACAGGGCAGTAAGGGAAAGGAAGGGGAGAAATTAAGTGCAACCACGAAGGTATCAAATACCGAAAACTATAAAGCAATTAAGAGAAGTGCCACGGTCAAAAGAGTACAGAAGAGGGAACAGCGCAACAAAAATACTCAAAGATAGATGTGATAAAAGCCAACGCACAGTATCAAAACAGATCAGGATCTATAGTACACTATTGCAAATAAACTACAGATACCAGTGTAGGCAGAAAAACTTAGAAGATATGCAGATAAACATAAAAGAAAAGTACAAAATACATAAAAACCAAGAACTGGAGCAAATAACAGTCGAAGTAAGGTCTGAACAAAAGTTTAATCCAAGTAATTTAAGTGCTTTTCGTCAGCCTCAGTAGCTGACTTCTTCAGAAACAAATCCAGTCATTAAAACAGTTACTTATAAATACACCTGCATTAATTGATGATCATCAATTAAATCATCCATTTAAAAACATTAACTCTTTGTAACATGTTGAGTGAATAGAAGTAAGCAAAGGGACACATTACAAAGTTAGCCTGAGACACCCACATTTTAAAACAGCAAAAAATGAATAATAAGGTGGAATAGTATAATGACAAATATTGATACCAAGTAGCTAACACTATTTATTAAAAATGCATACACCTATAAAAATTAAAATATATACATAGAATATGTACCTACTGCTGTGAACAAAACGTGTTATTCTTATTTACCTCTTGAGGCTATTTAGTTTCAAAACACTACTAATAGAGCAGAAGTCATTAAGTCCCGAAACACTGTAAGCATTTAGCCTGACCTACCATGCTAATTCTAATTCCTCTAGTTTGAGGGGTCTCGGACCTCCCCTGCTGTCTATTTTTATTTGATCAATTACTAAAAATTTAAAAGAATGGTCTTTGTGACAAGCAATATGTTTAGCTAGGGCATTTTCTGGTTTACATTTCTTTATGGCATATTGGTGTTCATAAATTCTGTCACATACTCTTCTCTCTGTTTTCCCAATGTAGAAGGCTGCACAGAGTGAACACCTTGCCAAATTTGTAACAAAGGTGGAATTACAGTTGTATCTACCCTTAAGCTTATACAATAGGCCATTTATTTGAAAAAAGTTTGTTTCTTCCACAAATTTACAAAAGTAACAGTTTAAACATTTGTGCATACCAGGATTCCTGACCACAGTTTTGTCAGACTGTTCTAAGAGAGTTTTAAGGTTCTTACCCCTCTTATAGGTCACTTTTGGACCATCACCCAATTTTTGGTAGACATTTGGGTACATTTTAAATAGTTCCCAGTTTTTCTTTAGGATAGTTAGACATACATTACTGTGTGTGCTAAATATAGTAATAAACTTTGTAGGGGTGCTAACATCCTCATGTTGAATAATAACAGTAGTCCTAGCTTTGGTTTCTTCAGATATAGTTCCTGTGTTGGCAAATGCTACATTAGGTTTTATACCTAATAGTGGGACATAAACTTTGTCATATCTCTTATCCTTTACTTCTTGTATAACCTTGTCAAGAAGGGGTTCAGGATAACCCCTGTGGAGGAACATACTCTTCATTACACTACACTCATCTGCAAATTCTTCGTCCAGGGTAACCATTCTGGAAGCTCTCACTAGTTGACCTTTTATAACAGATTTCTTTTGGTGGAAAGGGTGATTACTAGTGTAGTGCAAAAAAGTGTTAAGAGTATGTGTTTTTCCTAAAGATCTTTGCTATAAAACAATTCAAGGTATAGTTCTTAACCAGACTAATGTCCAAATATGCAATAGTGTCTGTGTTAAATGTAGACGTGAATTGCAAAAAGTCAGTAGTACTATTAAGGTGATCAATAACCAGTTTGCTGTCCCCTTTGACGCCATTGAACAATATAAAAATATCATCCAGAAATCTAGTGTAGAAATGAAGGTGTCCGCAAGCCTGTTACCCTTAAAAATGTACTCACCTTCCCAAAAAGCCATGACTAAATTGGCTATACTGCCCCCACAGGGGGACCCCATTGCAACCCTGACTTTTTGTAAGAAGAAATCTTTTTGGAACATAAAAAAGTTGTTAGTTAGTACTAGGTCTATTAGTACCAAAACCAAATTGATTTCTCTACTAGATGCTTTATGTTTTTTCAACATGAGGACCACCCATTCCAATGCTATTTCTTGAGGTATACACGTGTACAAGTCTCTCACATCTATAGTGTGAGAAAATTGTAGTTCACGTTGAAGTCTAGCATTCCTATCCAAAAATGACCACGAGTCTTTACAAATTTGAGACTCGTTTACTAAATATTTTTGTAGGATAGCATCTACAACTTTAGCACAGGAGTATGTTGGTGACCCTCTACTGTCCACTAAAGGTCTCAACGGGGGGTTCTCAATGCACTTATGGATTTTAGGAATTCCAAAAATGCATGGATATCTAGGGAAGACAGTAGTCATATAGTTATAAGTCTTCTGGTCAATACACCCTTCAATGAAGAGGTCTTCTATACATCCCTTGATAGTGTTATAAGCTTTGTTTACTTCAGACCGTGAACTATTAATATATGCTTCAGTGTTAAGCAATCTGTTCATATGGTACTAGTAATCAGAAGTACTGAAGACCACCAACCCACCCCCTTTGTCTGGTTTACAGAAACTTAAGTCCTGAGATCTAAAAAATTGTAGACAATCACGCTCATCCTTGTTAATGTAGATAGTAGGGTTTCTCACAGGTCTAAGCATATCGATATGTCTAACATCCAGTTCACAACATTTTTCAAATAATTCTAACACTGGGTGCAAAGGGGGATTGTAAGTACTAGAAACATACAGTTTGTCCTCATGACTAAAGCTGAAGACATTACCCATTGTCAAATTAAAATTTAGTTTCAGAGTACAGGTCTTAATGTCCACTATTGTGTCACCTATGTTCCATGGTTTAGATGGCACAAATGTCAAACCCTTTGCCAAAAAGTCAACCATATCAGTACTGAACTGAATAGTACTGAAATTGTAGAGCTTGAAGTCCCCTGCTCTGTTAGTAATAATTGCTGGTTGTAATGAGTCAAGGTAGTCTTCATCATGGGATAGACTTGTGATGTCGACATCTAAAGGGCTCTCGGGGAATAAAAACATGACAGACTCATCACTACAACTGTTGGAACTAGTTTGAGATGGATACGTAGATCGTGGTTGAAGAATTAGTTTTTGTATTTGTTGTACCTCCGGTTGCCCTTGTATTGCGGTTGTTGGAAAGTCTTCTGTTTTGGCCTGGCCCCCATATAGGGGTCTTCCTGAAAATTTTGATGTTGAGTTGAATTGTTACCAAATTGGACACTACGTAACCTCTCGCTCCATGGGGTTCCCCTTGGTTTGTCTACATTAATTGAGGGAACCGGTGGCCCATGGTTAAAATTGGCCGTATTGTCATGAAAATGTCCCCTTCGGGTGTATCATCCACATTTTGAATTATGTTCTCATTCTGACAGTCATTAGATATGTTTGATAAATTAGACTGGACAGGCCTTTTATTCTAAACCTGTGCTGGTGAAGGAACTTCGACTGTTATTTGCTCCAGTTCTTGGTTTTATTTGTTTTAGTCAGTTTGCCAGTGTGTTGTGGAAAAGTACAAAATAAGCAATTTATTGATGATAAAAAAAAAAGTTTTATACAGCATCGGGAAACAAGGCCAACGGAATTCTAGCACCCCCTCAAGAAAAAGACGAAAAAGGCATATTTTGTAGAAATATCTGTGCAGACCATAACAAAGATGTTAAATGGATAAAAGTAGTAAAAGAAAGAATAAGTTCAAATGTACAGGATATGAAATGGGATGAGGTAATGGCCACAGAAATCGACACAAAATGAAGTAAAGCTCCTAAATGGAATATTCCAAGTCAAGATGCAGTACCTAAAAGTATTAACATCCTTGCATGAAGATTTAGCCATGAGCAAGAGGGTTGCCACCTTTCGTTGTGGCTATAACTGGACTAAAGCCACACCCCTGGTCTCACCAGTAGCCCCACCCATCCCACCCCCTCTCCTGCCCACATTATGCCCATTTTGTGATGTCACAATGACATCAAACAGCGGGGAATGCCCTCTTTTTACATTCCTGCTGCCTGCTTTCGGCTGATGTGCTTTGCTTTTCTGTAAAAAAGCATAGTAAAGCAGCCAATTTACCAACTCCGATAATCTGTTTCCTTTTTGAAACAGAATACCGGAGTTTGAACAGTGTTTTCCGGACTACCGGATAATCAATTTGATTTCTGGATAGTCCAGAAAAAAAATGAGGGGTGGCAACCCTAATGAGCAAGAACTATTTATATGCACACCCCGAAACGACACCAGCCTGGTTAACAACAGGAAAAACAATACTTCTACTTATGAGTGAACCTGCAAGCTATCCTAAAAAGTATACATCAGTAGCTTACCTTCCGACGATGTATAAATTATAGACTGGAACTGATGCTGATAGGATTTATAGTCATTTTGAAGGAAACTCAATCATTGCAGTAGAACAAAAGGATAACAAATAAAAATCACAAAGAACAAAGGATCATTTGTTGTTAAAGTAAAAAAAAAAAAAAATTGCCAGCATCCCACATTCATGGATAAAAGAGTGTTTACAAATGTATGAGATAAACCCTGCAATAATCATTTACATTACAGCAACCATGAAACAGTAGCAAACCACTTCAAATTTAAGCCATGATAAAGGACAATTTCTTTTTCTCCTTTCTCAAAACTCAACCCAGTGACTCCCTTTATTTAATTTTCACTCCCTCGCCCTTTTTTCCTTTCTCATAACTCAGCCTATTCACCTTTCACTGTTCTACTCTCTTGCTGTAATACTTCCTACCTCTCACCTCATGAAACTTTGAGTGCATAAGTGCCTGCACTCCAGATTATACTTATGTACTCCAAAATACTTGTTTTAATTTCATTTAATGCATTGCTACAACACCTTGCTCAAATGTTATTTTGTCTTTTATATTACTGTGCTTATAGTAGTTTTGAAAATTGTATTGTAAAAATCCAACAACCAGAGAATCCACCTCCAAATGCTGACAAATAACTGTGTGAACCAAGGTGGAAGGAAGCACCAGGGAGTCAAAGTCCAAAATAGTTTATTCAACACAACAGAATTAATGCTTGCATTAACTCCACATACATTTTTGTTCATGAACAACTTCATCAAAATAACATAAAAAATTAGAAATGTGCAGTTGATATCAACAGAAAGATTAAAAAACTTGACAGGGACCTTTTGGAATATCAGAAAAAACTGAGCTATACGGGATCTAAAAGTGTAGGGAATGATAGGAGAGTAAATGAAAATGTTTCTGGAATCGGTGGCAATGAGGAGATGTTGAATGAGCAATTTAATGAGGGTTTACACCTGGACCCTTTAGAGTATCCCCCTCTCTGACGTTCGGAGAGACTGATGCAGCAGAGGCCCCCCAGTATTATCAGTGGGGAGGCAGGAGAGGTGCCCTGGGAGGGAGGGGGAGAACCTAATATTTGACGATTACGGTATAGTGTGTGTGGATAACAGATACACTTTTAAGAATTTTAACATTTTTTAACTATGGTTGTGTGGACTTGAATACTGATCACTTTAATTTATTAGCTAGGGGGTTCAAATTTATACCTAAGAGGTGTGATTTGACCACACTGATTTTACATGTTAAGAAGTTTATGAGAAAGTTGAATTTTGATGTACTCTTTGAAGGGGAAAATGGAATACCTAAGCCCATTAATTTAAAAAGGGAAAGTGAGTTCAATCCACCTTTGCACCCACAAATTAAGAATTTTGAATTGGTGGTTGAGAATGAGTTAATGAGTGTAATGGCTCTCCCCATACATTACAAATATAACCTTCGGGTGGTGAATGGAAGGTTTTAAAGCAACTTCAACATGATCATAAGATCAGAGTTATGAAGTCTGACAAAGGGGAGAGGGGGGTGTTTTGATGGATAATGTTGTATATGAAGGTAAGATGTTGGAAATCTTGGGTGATTCTAGCACATATATGAGGATATCTAAGAATGAAATTGCTGTGGCCTATAAAAAGATAGATTTGGCCATTAATGACCTCCTGATGGATAGGCTCATTGATACTGATACTTTTAATTTTTTACATGTTGCTCAGCCTAGGATCGGCACCGTCTTCGGTATACTTAAAGTTCATAAGGATGCAGTGAACCCCCCCCCAAGGCCTATTCTTTCTGCTGAGAGGTCAAAAGCGGCACCTCTAGCTAAATTTGTTGATAAAAAATTTAAGGCCCTGTGGGATATGGAAAAAACAATATTAAAGGATTCCTGGGATTTTTTAAAGGGAAATTATTTTAGATAGTCCTTTGATAACATTATATTTGTTACTGTAGATATAAAGGATTTATTATTTACGGTTATTCCACAGGACACAGAAATGACATGGCTTGAAAAGGCCTTGGTGGATAAAGTTAGCCCACCGACTGACCAGTTACATATAGTGTTACATCTTATGGAGCTTACATTAAAAATAATTTTATTTTCTATGGAGGAGAGTACTTCCATCAGATTAAAGGTGTAGCAATGGGGGCGAATTGTGCCCCCAACTATGCTAATATTATTTTAGCTTGGTGGGAGAAAAATGTATTCAATTCTAAACTCCCTGGGTGCTGGACTCATTATTAGAGATTCTTGGATGACATCTGTATTTTTTGGAAGGATATTGAGGAAGTACTTCGTGAATTCTTGCAGTATCTGGAATTTATTACTTCATTTTTACAGTTTACTAGCAACATCAGTTATGACAGGCTGGATGTTTTGGATGTGAGCCTTTTGAAAATATCTGGGGGTATTAAGTCGAGAGAGTTCAGAAAGGATACTTTCTCTAAATCCTATTTACATTTTTCAAGTGCCCACCCTCATATGCAAAAAAAAAGAATATTTTTAAGGGTAAACTTATTCGTGCCTGTAGGATGACTTCAATGGACCAAGATTTTGAGGCTGAATGTGATTTTATTGAGGGTCTCTTTTTAGAGAGGGGGTACCTCTGAAGAAATTTTGAAGGATATATACGAAGGTATGTAGTTTATCTTCGGCATTGTAGATATTACCCCTTATTGGGTAAGGGTTTTGAGACTGATGGTAATCAGTCAGCTGATAGAGGTGGAGATGTGTTCTAGAGAGAAGAGGAATGAAGGTCAGCAGGACTAAGACAAAATATGTGTGCGTGAATGAGAGGGAGGATAGAGGAATGGTGAGGATGCAAGGAGTAGAGGTGGTGAAGGTGGATGAGTTTAAATACTTGGGATCAACAGTTCAGAGGAATGGTGAGTATGGAAGAGAGGTGAAGAAGAGAGTACAGGCAGGATGGAGTGGGTGGAGAAGAGTGTCACGAGTGATTTGTGACAGACGAGTACTAGCAGGAGTGAAAGGGAAGGTCTACAAGAGGGTAGTGAGGCCAGCTATGTTATATGGGTTGGAGACAGTGGCTTTGACAAAAAGGCAGGAGTCAGAGCTGGACATGGCAGAGTTAAAGATAAGATTTGCACTGGGTGTGACGAGGGTAGACAGGATTAGGAATAAGTATATTAGACGGTCAGCCCAGGTTGGAAGGTTTGGAGACAAAGCTTGAGAACCAAGATTACGCTGGTTTGAACATGTGCTGAAGAGGAATGCTGGGTATATTGAGAAAAAGATGCTAAAGATGAAGCTGCCAGGTAAGAGGAAAAGAGGAAGGCCTAAGATAAGGTTTATGGATATGGTGAGAGAAGACATGCAGGTGGTTGGTGTGACAGAGCTAGATGCAGAGGACAGGAAGAAATGTAAACAGATGATCCACTGTTGCAACCCATAATGGGAAAAGCCGAAAGAAGAAGAAGAAGTAGTCAGCTGATACAGATGATTTGGGCTATTCTAGAGCACTTTCTCTGGATTTCAATGCTGATTCAAAAGTGATTGTTGAGGTGATTAGAAAGGAATAGAATCAATTCTGTTCCTTTACTGACCTAAAAGGTATAAGAAAGGAGCCCTTGAAGGATATATACAAAAAGAGCAGGAATTTCAAGGATTTATTTGAGGGGGCAAAGTCCCATAAGGGTGGTGATACAAAGAGGAGGAAAGGAACTTTTAAATGTGGCGCCTGTACATGGTGTTCATTTATTTCTGACACAGATTGTATATATATTGCCAGTAGGAATAGAAGCATTTATGGTAAATGCTTTACCAACTGTAATACTAGTAGATTAGTTTACTTGGCAAGATGTAAAATATGTAGCAGTTTTTATGTGGGCAAAACAGAGCAAAAACTTGAGAAGAATTTATGAACATTTATATGATATTAGAAAGGGGAAACATGAATATTGCTCTATTTAAACAATCACTGGTTTGCCCTCAAGCAATTTTTGTATTTTTTTGTCTTGGAGGTAGTGTTTGCTGATGCCAGTGGAGGTAGCTGGGAGACCACCTTGGAGTACAAAGAGTTATTATGGCAAATTACTCTAGAGGCAGCTAAACCTCCCAGATTAAATGAAAATTTTTCCTTGGCCCCTTTACTTAAGCTCAGGGCTGCAAAATTGTAAAGTTTTTTATTCTATGGCACCTTATATTTTTATATTAAATATTAATATTTCTTATTTTCTAACTCACATATTGATTGTAATATATGTTTTTTTGAAATCTATTTATTGCTGTTTTAATTTTGCGTATGGTTAGGTATTCATTGTTTTTTTTATTTCATGTTCATTGTGTTTTTATATAGGAAGCTTCTATTATATTAGTTTTGCCTGGACTAGTTTGGGTATATTACTGCCACCTACTTATTCCAATTAGGTTTTGGGATCTTTCCAATTAGGTAATATGATTTGCTGTTGGTTAGTTAATATTTTGTTAGGGTACATTAGGATCAGTGGATGGGTTTTAATGTTATTCTGATGAAGTTGTTAACGAACAAAAATGGTTACCATCAAAACATCTACTCTTCATAACATCTGAACTCAAAACATCAAGACCATAACATCTAAACTTCAAAGCATCTAAAACTCATAACATCTAATCTCAAAACATTGAAAAATACAAAGCAACTATAAATAACATCCCACACACTGTTTGTTACATTCATGCAGGGGGGAAAGCCCCCTGCACCCCCCAAGTGGGGGGATCTGCCCCCACACCCCCCCCGTAAATTAAATATACCAACTCCAAGGTCACACTACAATGAGGTTAGGAAATTAACTTTTTCCCACACTGTAGTGCGACATTGGAGTTGGTATATTTTATTTACGGGAGGATGTGGGGGGGCTTGCCCCCCTGCATAAACATAGTAAAAACTCTGTGGGGTGTTATTTATAGTTGCTTTGTAGTTTTCAATGTTTTGAAATTCGATGTTATGAGTTTTAGATGTTTTGAAGTTTAGATGTTATGGTCTTGATGTTTTGATAGGTAACCATGAAAATGTATGTGGAGTTTATGCAAGCATTAATTTTGTTGTGTTGAATAAACTATTTTTCTTGGACTTTGACTCCCTGGTGCTTCCTTCCATCTTGGTTCACACAAAATCGTATTGTACTTAACTTTGTTGATATTAGCTTTGTAATAATTGTATATGGAGCTTTTCTCCCTGGGCCTCCTTTGAAAACTGGCTCATTTTGGCCCAGTGAACTTTCCTGGTTAACGAACTGCAAATAAACAAACTGCAAATAAAAAACATAAATAAATTATTCAAGGGATAAAAATTCAAAAGGGGGTATTCAAGACTGAGTTTTTGCCATCACTGCTCTTTAGTCTTGCCCTTAATCCATTAAGCTGTTTACTTAAACAAGGTCAAAGCTAGAATTTGACTACTAGGAAACAACAAAGTGTAAAGAATTCTCATCTCCTTTTTGAGGGATGCTTTAAAACGCTATAGTTTATTAGATGAGGAACTGAAAGCACAACTACAAGTGGCCAAAACATTCTCAGATGAAATAAGGATGTCATTTGGTCTTGATAAATGTGCAAAAGCAACCTTTAAGGCAGGAAAACTGCAGCACCAAAAAAATATCAGTTTGGGACAAGAATGTGATATAAAAGAACTTGAGCAAGAGGGAGTGTATAAATATTTGGGACGTGCTGAAGGATCAACAATAACACATGAACAAATGCGAATAAAACTTAGGAATATTTTAGACGACTTAAATTAATGCTGAAAACAGTGTTGGCATCTAGGAACAAAGTCCAGGTTATAAAGCAATTTGCTCTTCCTATCCTAACTTACAGTTTTGGAGTGATCGACTGGCCCCAAACGGTACTATGCGAGTTGGACAGGAAAACAACAAAAATGCTTCATGCTCATGAAATGATTTATAAAAATCAGTGTATACCACAATTATATATTCCCCATTCTGAAGGAGGTATGGGTTTTCTCAAAATTGATTACATGTATAGATCCACATATCAAAGGATTACACACATCTGCTGAGCTCAAGACCTAAACATAGTGAAAGTTTTGAAACATGAGGAGAATAAGTCTAAGACAACTTCCATGGGTTGGAGACGGTGGCACTGACAAAAAAGGAGGAGTCAGAGCTGGATGTGGAAGAGTTAAAGATGTTAAGATTTGCACTGGGTGTGATTAGGATGGACAGGATTAGGAATCATTATATTAGAGGGTCAGCTCAGGTTGGACAGTTTGAAGACAAAGC
>NC_056739.1:1689043162-1689060662 GCF_019279795.1 Protopterus annectens
CAGAGTTTTTGTGGCTTTCGCCACCCCCTTAGTTTGAAGGATACTATGCCCATTATTTTGCTGTGCCTCTGTCAAGCAGTAACACTGAGGTAATCCCTGGGGTATATCTGCGATCTCCCATCCATTGGTCAAGATTTCTCTTGAACAAGACCAGCGAGGTGCTCTGCCTCACATGTACCGGGATTTTGTTCCACAGCATAGGGAGTCTCTGGGTGATGAATCTGTCCCTCCAGCACGTCCTATTAATAACCGTGTCAAGGTTTAAGTCTCCCGCCCTTGTAGTTCTGAGGGATCTAGATTTTTTGAGGTGAAGCATGTTCATCAATTCCGGGTTGGACATGGCCTTGTATGTCAGGCACAGGTCACCTCTGAGCAGACTGTAAGCGACTGAATAGAGCTGGAGTTCCTTCAGTCAGGCAGCATAAGACATATTTTTGAGACCCTTTATCCTTTTGGTGAGGAACTTTTGGGGCCTTTCCAGTTGCTGCAGGTGTCGGGTCAGATACATTCTGAATGGGGCATTGTACTCAATCATTGGTCTGATGAGTGATGAATACAGGGGGACGATGACCTCCCTTGATCTAGATGTGAATCCCTTCATGATCAGGTGGGCAATGTAGAAGGTCTTCCTAACTACTTTGGCAACGTGAGTGTCAAATGAAAGGTTACTGTCAACCTGGGTCCCCAGATCCCTGATAACCTCTTCTGTGCTTAGTGGGTTGCCACCTATATGGTAGCTAGGGGTAACCTTGTTTTTCCCGAAGGGTATGACTATGCATTTTTTGGCGTGGAACTTTAGGCCATGGCTCTGGCACCAGTTATCCGTTTCTATGAGACCCTTCTGAAGGATATCTGTGTCCGATGTGTTCTCGACTATGGCGCCCAGTTTGCAGTCATCTGCAAACTTTGTCAGCCATAACCCTCCTGTGTTTGCTTGTACTTCTGAAAAGTAGATGCCAAACAAGAGTGGGCCCAGGACTGAGCCCTGTGGGACACCACTTGTGACAGGCTTTTAGTCTGACATGGCGCCAGCAACTCTGACCCTGTGGGTTCTGTCACTTAGCCAGTTTGCAACCCATCTTGTGACGTATGGGTTTACATTTAAGCTGATGAGTTTTTCAATGATACCTGAGTGGGGTATTGTGTCGAAAGCCTTTGGCCAGGTCGAGGTAGGCTGTGTGGACTGCCTTTCCCTCATCAATGGCCTTGGTGACTGTTTCGAAAAAGTCAACCAAGTTTAAAAGGCATGATCTGCCTTTGACAAAGCCAAACTGGGTTGGATCCAAAGTCTGCAAGTCCCCTATGTCTTTATTTATGAGTTCCATTATGATCCTCTCCATAGCTTTGCAGATCAGGCTTGTCAAGC
This sequence comes from Protopterus annectens, assembly GCF_019279795.1. Lineage (NCBI taxonomy): Eukaryota > Metazoa > Chordata > Ceratodontiformes > Protopteridae > Protopterus > Protopterus annectens. Next base: position 1,689,044,529 of record NC_056739.1, read on the forward strand.
TGATGGGGCGGTAATTTCCAGAGTCGGTGGAGGCACCGCCTTTGTGAAGTGGGACCACAGTTGCTGTACGCCACTCCTTGGGTACGTATCCTGAGGTGAGGCTAAGATTAAACAGCTGCCCTAACTGCGGGTTTAATTCCTCATTGAGTTCATGGAGCACACAGCCGGGGACACCATCTGGTCCCATGGATGCTGTGTTTTTTGCCTTGGAGAGAGCAGTTCTCACCTGAGCGTTACAGATGTTTGGGGGGCTACAATCCTCTGGTATAGATATCTCTCCTTTTGCGGGGGGGGGGGGGGAGTTTGCACTGAACCTGTCAGCCAGTATGTTGGCAATGTCTGTAGGTTCAGTGATTTTTACATCATTCTGAACTAATTCTGAGCGTATCTGGGAGTTTCCTCCCAGGTTTCTAACATAGCTAAAGAAGGCCTTATGATTATCTTTTGAGTCCTTAGCGACTTTTCTTTCAAAATTTGCCTTGGATGATTTTATGAGAGATCTTAGTTTTTTACTTATAATGATCAAAGGTGTCTTCCCTTTTAAGGATTTTGCTCTATCTTGTAGTAGCTTCCTCCTTTTGTTGTAGAGCTTGTTTATGGCTGGGGTCCACCAGACTGGACGCTTGCCTTTGGTACAAAGAGTCTTTGTTTTGTTTGGGATTGCCTGATCCATGCAGTCCCGTAGGTGCTGGTAGAAGGCATTTGTAAGTGATTCAGCGGCTTGAGTAATGGTTTCCGCAGGTTAGGGGGCCTTAAAAGAGACCACACTAGTCTTTAGAAGTGTGAAGTCGGCTTTTGAGAAGTTCTTCACTGTGGTCTTTTTTATCTCAGGTGGGGCGGGATGTGGACTTCCAGTGAGATTAGTTTATGATCTGATCTCACCAGTGAGGGGTATACTTCCGGTGTTGAACATTGTGACCCCATGTTCGTGATGATGAGATCTAGTATATTTTCTCCTCTTGTGGGGATGGTGACTAGTTGTTCCATGGCATTTGAGTTTATGAACTCTAGGAACCTTTGGGCTAGAGTGTTGGGGCTTGAGTAGTGATCCCAGTCTATATTCGGGTAGTTGAAATCACAGAGTATGATGGTGTTTGGAGATACATTTATCCCCTCCAGTGTTTTCAGGAAAGCTATGTGAGGTTCCTGAGTTTGAGAGGGTGGCCTGTAACACGCTACAAATTGCAGAGCAGTCTTGCCTATGGTTAATTGCACCTGGATGGTCTCCGATGCATCGTGCGTTGCCACCAACCTTGAGGTGTGGGTGTCCTTGATGAATATGTACACCCCCCCTCCTTTCTTGGTGGTGTCCGGATTTTGGGGCCGGAACGCATGATATGAGGTAAAACCTGATAGTGCTGGGGTGCTCTCAGGAGCCTTGAACCAGGTTTCAGTCACAGCACAGACATCGATGTTCTCCATTCTGAGAAAGGCCTCGAGTGCGTGCATCTTGAGGTTGAGACTTCTGGCATTGAGCAGCGTTACCCTTAGTTTTTTTCCTTTTTTGTGTTCTAGGGTGGTAGGTTTAGAATTTGAGCCTTGCCTAAAAAAGGCACTATGGGGGTGGCAAGGGCCTTTGCCAATATCCGGAAGCCCAGGGATGACAGGTGCAAGCCGTCCCTTGCGAAGCAGCGTGGCTTGTCCAGCATGTTATCCCAGGCAGACAGACATTGGATCTCCTTTGAATGACACCAGAGTTTAAGCCAATTATTAAAGCTGATCATCTTGTCTCTGTATTGTGGCATCATTCTTGGTGAAGGTAGGATACTGCTCAAGGTCAGGGTCATACCTGCCTGGGCTACATAATCAGAGAGCACCTCTATGTCTCTTTTCATGTAGTCCAGGGAGGTACGTCTCAGGTCGTTCACACCAGCGAGGACAATGACTGAGTCGTACTTGTACCTGCTGTTGAGAGACCTGAGTGCTTGCGTTATGTGGCGGATTCTAGCGCCCGACAGGCAGCTTACTGTGACCTTCTCCTTACTCAATCTGGTGATCGGGACGTCAGTGTGTCTGACTATGGAGTCACCAATGACGAGTGTGTCTGGCATTGTGTTTGGCCTTAAGGGCTGTGGCTGTTTTGCACACTGACTATGTGGTCTATGTGTTGCATGTGTTGTGTCCTGAGGTGGAAGTTGTTTGGGTGACTGCTTTGGTGGCCTCTGCTGTTTTGGTAGATTTTTGATCAGAGCCTCCTAGTATGTCTTTGTGTGTTTATGTGTATGATTTGAAGTTGTGATAGTACTATGTGAGACTGGGTTTGTGGTGTGTATGGTTACCTTCTCCTCCTGTCTGGTCTTGCCAGTCCTATGTTGAGAGAGCTCAGCCTCCAGTTTGGCTATATAGTTGCATCTCTCGCATGTATTTGTGTTTTGTGGGAGAAGGAGAGGGTTGTCTGTGTACATGAGGCAATTGTAACATTGCCTCAATATTCCCAGATTCACCAGCTGGGCAGGAGAGGACACTAGCAACTGATCCCTCGACATACTAGAAGGAATAGACAAAAACTTTAAAAAGACTCCGGGGGATGTGAGTGATCGAAAAAAAGGGGTTTTAGGCTGGTGGGGTACTATGTATAATGAAAGTGCTATATCAAAGTAAAAAAATACTTTAGCAGCAAGTGCTAAGCTTTACAGATAGAGAATAGTCTACTTAGGAATCTACTTAGGAATCAAGTAGAACTGAACTTTTTAGATATAGAATACGCTGGTTTGATCAGCAGTAGAGTTCAGGGAAGCCTGTTTTAAGGGAAAATTTGAAGAGTGGACTTTAGGTAGCCCGAATAGTTTAACCTTGATTAACCGCCACTGCTCTTGTGTGCTCCTGTGGCAACTCCGCGCTAACGCGCGCTTTAGCGTGCTTTATAGCAGGGGGCTGAAAAGAGCTAGGAATTGACCCAAAATGGGCTACTAGTTTCTGGCTGATACCACTCCAAAATGGACAAATAGGCTGCTCAGTACTTCCCACTGGTAAACAAAGAAGCTTCCTTTCCTCCAAATATGGATATGGAACAGTTTCAGGAACCAAGACAAAGCCCAGGGATCAGCAAACTCTGATACTGGACTATTCTAGTTCAGGCAAGGCAGGAAAACAAGAGATAATTTTTTTGTTTTTTGTTTTTTTTTTTTTTTTCAACAGAGAAGAAAAAAACAGACAATAAATGCTTTAAATGCTATGAATCGGCTAGCGCACTTGAGTGTGTAGCCTACAGATACAATTTGCAACAATTAGAAACTTTAAAGTGCAAAAACAGTTTAGACACAGAAAATCACTTTAAATGCTGTAGCAAACAGGCGAAAATGCACTCGCTAGACAGTAAACAGTAGAAAAACCACAAAATTATACTTATATCAGGAAAAAGTCACTCTTTTGCTCTCTGCTGCTTGAATCACTCTGCAGGACACCACGAGGAGCTGTGCTGAGTAAGTATCAAGCTAAAAAGGCGCGCTTTAGCGTGCTTTATAGCAGGGGGTTGAAAAGAGCTAGGAATTGACCCAAAATGGCCAATGGACTACTAATTTCTGGCTGATACCACTCCAAAATGGACAAATAGGCTGCTCAGTGCTTCCCACTCCTACTGGTACACAAAGAAGCTTCCTTTCTCCAAATATGGATATGGAACAGTTTCAGGAACCAAGACAAAGCCCAGGGATCAGCAAACTCTGATACTGGACTATTCTAGTTCAGGCAAGGCGGGAAAACAAGAGATATTTTTTTTTTTTTTTCAACAGAGAAGAAAAAAACAGACAATAAATGCTTTAAATGCTATGAATCGGCTAGCGCACTTGAGTGTGTAGCCTACAGATACAATGTGCAACAATTAGAAACTTTAAAGTGCAAAAAAATTGAGAATAAGAAAGAAATTATGTATTGTTACTATTATTCAAAAAGCCCAGAATTTCCAAACACAAGATATACAAAAGGATTAAGAGAGAAATTAGAGGAACAAAAAATACTTCCAGAAGAAAAACTGTCAGAAGTTTCAAAAAAAATTTATGGTCATTAATATAACATATTTGAGAAAAACAGTATATAGACCAAGAAACTTTGCCCGGAATTTCCAGACACAAAATATCAAAAAGATTAAGAGAGAAATGAGAGGAACGAAAAATACTTCCAGGAGAAAAAATGTCAGAAGTTTCAAAAAAAATTATGGTTATTAATATAACATGTAAACCACCAAAGAAAAGAAACCAGTGAATAACAGCTCTACTTTCCTGAATAAAATTGATTCCACAATACAAATTTCTCTAGCGCCTCGGCCACAGCCTTTACAGAGTAAAAATTCATCTGTTAAAACAAGCTCTTTTTATATCCAAATATAGCATTCAAATCATTCAATCAAACAATTAATCAATTAAAAGACATACACCCATTAAAGCTAAAAAACTAAATTAAACTTTGCCAGTTGCATTCTTTGTTCAATCCACAAGGAAACAATGTATTATATTTCATTATTAACACAGGATATGAACGCCAAAAAGACTCGGGCGAAGGACGATACAAAAAAGATAGATGGACATAAAAATACAGTAATAGGTACCATGGTACCAGATTATGTTGTTAATTTATCTAGTTATGTATTTGATGCCATAGAACAGTCGGTACTGGATAAAGGTTTAAAATTCATACCAGCATGTATACCTAGAAAGCATAAGATAAAAATTGAAATATGTAATTTAGCTCGTAAAATGAATTTAAGGGAATATTTCTTTAATACTGATTATAATGCTATAACTGAATGTAATGATGAAACAGATTCGGATAGCAATGAAAGTTTTTTTTTCGTGTGATTCTGAGCAGGAAGTTAATGCATATAGTTTGGTGGACACAAGCAAATTGAAAAATATTAGATCGTTTATGCGTCCGTGTAAAAATGTTAACATACAGAGGTTTAACAATGCTTTAAATATTATATTGGATAAAGAACTGAGAGATTTTGAAAGTACTGACAAGGACTACAATTTAACAAAAGAACAATGGATAAAGTTGCAAAGTATGAGCAGAAATGAAAATATAGTTTTTAAACCTTCAGACAAAGGGGGCAAGCTGGTGGTAACGAATTCTGGGGATTATTTAACAATGTGTATGGAACATTTAAACAATAGTGATACTAGATGAGATTTATTTGAAAGAAGCGGAAAATGCTTTTCAAATTTTGTTAAAGAAAGGTATAAGATTACACTATTTTACAGATAGTGATGTAACTCGTAAAATTCTGATTAAGAACAGTAGGGTGGCAAAGTTTTTTTTGTCTCCCCAAGATTCATAAAAATTTGGTACGACCTCCAGGTCGCCCTATAGTGTCTGCAAATTGTTTTTTTTACATATAATCTTAGTTGCCTACTGCATGAGATTTTATTGCAAGCAGTGTTGAAGTTACCTTCATATATAAAGGACTCTCTTGATTTTTTAAATAAAATAAAAGATATAGTATGGACCAGAGAAATGCATTTTATAACAGTAGATGTAGTGAGTTTATACACCAACATTTCTAATAATTTTGGTCTTGAAGCTATACTGTATTTTTTAGGTGAGAGTCCTAAAACACAATACATATTGGAATTGACAGAGTTTTGTTTAACACATAATATATTTGAATTTAATGGTATTTTATATAAGCAGAAGATTGGAACAGCAATGGGGGTGGCTTTCGCCCCAGTTTATGCAAATTTATTTATGGGTTTAGTTGAAAATATATATATTTATAGACATTAATTTTTTAGAAAATATGTAGTGAAATACTATCGATTTATTGATGATTTGATTTTTGTTTGTGAAGGTGAACAAAGTTTGTCATCTGAATTTATAGAGTATTTGAATGTTAATAATTTTGGTATCAAGTTTGATGACATTCAAATAGGTAGTCAAGTTAATTATTTAGATATAGCACTGAAAGGGATAATAAAGCAGAAAATTCAGACTAGTATACATAGAAAGTTTAATCAAATAAATTGGAAAATGTTTGGTAATAGCTGTCATCCTAGTCGCACGCTGGCAGCTATTCCTTATGGGGAGCTCCTTAGGATAAAAAGGCTTAGTAGTAATAGCAAGCACAGGAAGAAGCACACAAAGTAGCCTCTATATTTATTGCTAGGGGGTATCAACAGCAAGATGTACAAGAAAGTTTTGATAAAATATATGGTAATGACAGAACAAGCAAACATATCAAATTTTATAATAGACATATGAATATAATAGATAAGAAGGGTAAACAAGATAAAGAAAAAATATTTTTTGTTACTAGATATACATTTTTTTCCCATATAATGAATGGGCTGGTAAAACAGTATTGGAGACAAGTAAAGGAAGAAATTGAGTCACTTACAGATGTGGATTTGATAGTATCTTATAAAAGAGGAAGAAATCTTCAAGATTTTTTAGTGCATAGCATATATAAAAAACAAGGGATAATATATTAATTAATATTAACATGGTGGGAACTTTACCCTGTGTAAAGTGTTCTATTTGTCAGCATGCTGTTCCTAAAGTAGATAAAAGGAAAAAGTTTTGACACCAGAGGTACACACTCCTGTTTAAGCAGAGGAGTAATTTATGTTATTTTTTGTTCATGTAGAAAATATTATATAGGTGAGACTAAAAGAACATTGGCAGATGGGATAAAAGAGCATGTAAGAGATGTCAAGAACAATAAAATTATGAGTCCTATAGCAGAACATTTTAATGATAAACATCAAGGAGATATAAAATGCATGAAGGTTACAGTGTTGGAACATATACCAATGCAATATGGTAATGCAGAATTACAAAAAAATATGTTGAGACATAAAGAGTCTGTGTTAATAATGAAATATAATACATTGTTTCCTTGTGGATTGAACAAAGAATGCAACTGGCAAAGTTTCATTTAGTTTTTTAGCTTTAATGGGTGTATGTCTTTTAATTGATTAATTGTTTGATTGAATGATTTGAATGCTATATTTGGATATAAAAAAAGAGCTTGTTTTAACAGATGAATTTTTACTCTGTAAAGGCTGTGGCAGAGGCGCTAGAGAAATTTGTATTGTGGAATAAATTTTATTCAGGAAAGAAGAGCTGTTATTCACTGGTTTCTTTTCTTTGGTGGTTTACATTCATCGTGTGTCTTATAGCAGTTGTATTTGGATTAATATAACATATTTGAGAAAAACAGTATATAGACCAAGAAACTTTGCATCTGAGGAAGTGCAAAAACATAAACAACAAAAAAAATAGATATTTTTGAAAAGTATAAAAAAGAAATATGGACATGAGAAAAAGAGATTTGATATGGTGCAATATTTATACAAAGGCAAAAGCCAAATTAATCAACATAAAGAAGGTAGACCCAAAGATATGTGAAAAGAAATACAGGCAAAGGCATCTAGACATAGAACACTTCACAATAAAAAATAATATCACAAAGAGGGGATGTACAAAAGAAGATTAGTAAAGTAGAAGTAAAAAAAAAATGGAAGTTGAAGTTATGGAAGGCCTGCAAACTGAAGGATTTTATGCAGAAGGTTTAATACAGGCTACATCACAGTCTGATGGAACGAGTCCTCAAAGTATGGAGAAACAGGAAGATCAGGAAACATCTGAAGAAGAAATACGGACATGAGAAAGAGAAATAGATTTAATATGGTGTAATATCTATGCAAATGAGAAAGCAAAACTAATCAATACAAAAAGAGCAGCACTAAAGATATTTGAAGAGAAATACAGAAAAGAATCTGGACATGGAAAACTTTACAATACAAAAAAATAAGAAAACAGGGAAAAGCAGAAAAGGAGATTAGTAATGGAGAAGTTAAAGAAATAGAAACTCAGGTTATGGAGTACCTCTGAAGTGAAGGCTTCAGTGTAGAAAATCTAATTAGCAAAGTACCACAACAGGATACAGCAATGGACCTTCAAATTAAGGGGAAACCATTGCAATGAGACTCAATTGTTCAGGTGCTATATGAAGTTATTTTTGAGCCTTTCACAGGAGACCAGTATAACATTCACTTGAAGCTAAGGAGCAAGGGAGGAAACATGTGGAAACTCTGACACAGTCAATGTTGAGGAGTAATAGGCCAGTGAATTCGCATATGATAGAGCAACGGATGGCACAGGATGAAATTGAAGAGGATGTGCCACAGGAAGATGCAATAGAACTCTCTATAGAATGTCTGCAGGAAATGGAAAACAAAAAAATGTGCCCTCAGTTTAGAAGATAATGAGCTAAGAGAAGAGTTGCTTGATTTAATAGCGATAGATAGACATACTAAGATCAATGAAAGAAATAGACTGCAGAAGGTCATTAAAACCCAAAATGTCAGAAGTTTGATAAAACAAACGAGCATAGTAATTAGGAATGTACAGAGAGATTGATGCGATATAACAGAAGTAAACAAGATATATTACTGTACAGCTAAATTAATAACCAATAAAGTTCTGCCACAAGAACAGAGGTAGTAAGGGAGAGGAAGGGGAGAAATTGAATACCATCATGGAAGTATTGAATAGAGAAAACTATAAAGCAATTAAGACGAAGTGTCACTGTTAGAGGAGTATAGTAGAGGGAACAGATCATCAAAAATACTTAGAAAGATAGAAATGATAAAAGCAATGCACAGTATTAGAACAGATCAGGATATATAATGCACTATCGCAAATAGCAAACCAAAATCTCAGCACAGGTGGAAAAACTTCCTTTATATTTATCTGCACATCTTCTAAAAGTACAAAATAAGAAATTTATTGATGACCCAAAAAGTTTTATAGAGAATTGGAAACAAAGATTAAAGGAATTGAAAGACCACCTAAAAAAGACGAAACAGATACATTTTGGAGAAGTATCTATGAAGATCCTGTGGAACATAAAGATGCTAAATGGATAGAAGAAGTAAAAGAAATAATAAGAAGTTTAAAGGTACAGGATATGAAATGGGATGAAGTAACAGCCAGGGAGACTGAAATAACTGGAAAACCCCAGGCCCAGATGCAGTACCTAACTTCTGGTTAAAAGTATTAATATATTTGCATGAAGATTTAGCCATGAGTAAGAACTATTTATATGCACACCCCGAAAAGACACCGACCTGGCTATCAGGAAAACAATGCTCCTATTTAACAGTGAACCTGCAAGCTATCCTAAAAATTATAGACCAATAACCTGCCTTTCAACGATGTATAAACTATACACTGGAATTGATGCAGAGTTTATAGTCATTTAGAAGAAAACTCAAATATGGCAATAGAACAAAAGGGCAATAAAAGAAAACATTTGTTGTTAAATAAAGAACTGTAAAAAGGGAAAGAATCTAAGTATGGCATGGATTGACTACAAAACAGCACTGGATAGCTTTCCACATTCATGGATAAAAGAGTGCTTAAAAATGCATAAAATAAACCCTACACTGATCGACTACATTACAGTGACCATGAAACTGTGGCAGACCACTTTACAATTAAGCCATGATAAAAGGACACATTATTATTCCAGGGATAGAAATTCAAAGGGAGATTTTCTGGGGTTACTCTCTGTCACCTCTGCTATTCTACCTTGCCCTTAACCCATTAAGCTGTCTAGTTAACAACTTAGGCCATGGCTATAATTTGGCTCCTACAAAACAACAATGTGTAAAGACTTCTCATCTTCTCTTTGTCAATGATTTAAAACTGTATCATCAGATGAGAAACTGAAAGCACAGCTGCAAGCTGTCAACAATTTTTCAGGTCATATAAGAATGTCATTTGCTCTTGATAAATGTGCAAAAGCAACCTTTAAAGAAGGACAACTGCAGCACCAAGAAACCATCAGTTTGGGGCAAGAATGTGATATAAAAGAACTTGAGCAAGAGGGAGTGTATGAGTACTTGGGAACTGATGAAGGATCAACAATAAACATGAACAAATGTGAATTAAACTTAGCAAGGAATAGTTTAGAAGATTTAAATTAATCCTGAAAACAGCGTTCACATCTAGGAACAAAAATCCAAGCTATAAACCAATTTGTTCTTCTTGTCCTAACTTACAGTTTTGGAGTGATTGACTGGCCCCAAAAATTCTTGGACAGATTAGATAGGAAAACAAGAAGGATGCTTCCCACTCACCAAATGATTTATAAAAATTAGTGCATACCAAGATTATATATTCCCCATTCCGAAGGAGGGATGGATCTCCTTGAAATTAATGACATGTATAGATCTGCAATTGTGGGACTCCACACATATCTGCTGATGTCACAAGACCCAAATGTAGTGAAAGTTTTGAAACATGAGGAGAATAAATCTAAGATGACTTCCCTGCTAGGCTAGCAGAAGTTTATCAGTGTTAAGCAGGAATGGAAATCAAACCACAAGTAGATAAAAAGCAGGCAGCAACAGAATGTGCCAAAAAACAAAAGAAAGGATATAAGGAGAAGGACCAGATGAGAAGGCAAGAAATGTTGAAAATGTAACAATATAGTTGCAAATACAGAAAACTTCTGGAAGAACCTCCAGTTGATCAGGAACGAGCACAGGAATGGTTAAGGAGATGCGAATTCAAACCAAGAGATGAGAGGCTAATTGTCATGGCACAAGACAATGGGCTACATACAGGTTAGTTTACAAAGTTCATTGAGCATGTGTGAGACACAGACAAATGTAGATTTTGTAAAACAGAATTGAAAACAGTTTCACACCTCGTTGATGGTTTCAACATACTAATGGTAGGACAACACTATACTGAAACGCATCATAATGTGTCAAGACTGTTGCACTGGCTATTTGTGCAAACAGTATAGTACTGAAGTGGCTGAAAAATACTGGAAACATGAGCTACAAAACATCATAGAAAATGATGACGTCTGTATCACATGGGATCATCCATTAACAACAGTTCAAAAGATAGATTATAGAAAACCAGATATAATCATCCATGAAAAGAAGATAAAAAAAACACTATGAAAGGCTGGCATAATGGTTAAGGTGTTCACCATATAGGCAACAAGGTGCAGGGTTTGATTCTCACATGTGGTAATTGGCTAGGCTTGAAATGGCCCACAAGGGCATTTTGCCTAGTTCTAATTAAGATGGTTCATCTCCGAGGCCCAGGCTTAAACTTAAGGGTATCAGAACTTGCCAGAGGTTTGTGATGCATGGCTAGGTTTAAAAAACCCTTGTGGTTGCTAACCTAGTAAACACCTATAGAACTATGAAAAGTAGCACTGATCATCATGCCTCTCAACCTCTTAGAGCAAGAAATGTGGACAAAGCAATAAATAATAGGGGGACAAAGGTTCCCAAAAGGGACACTTTTTTAAATATTACCCTTACAAACTCTGAAAGTTACGAAAAATAAAGTACAGGTCACCGCTGAAATATTCTTTATGGAATCTCCTTTATTAAAAGTAAGCGCTTTCGGAATAATCCTTCATCAGACATGTCTGATGAAGGATTATTCCGAAAGCGCTTACTTTTAATAAAGGAGATTCCATAAAGAATATTTCAGAGGTGACCTGTACTTTATTTTTCGTATTTATCTGGTTTGGTACAACAGGTCTTCAGCATAACTTGTTATCTTTGCTTTTAAACTCTGAAAGTTGATAGAATAACAGGTTTACATTAGCATGAATTTTCTGAAGAGTATGGAGTCTGAAACTGAAATATCTATCATTATTTTCTGACTTCAACCCTCAATGATTTCCCAAAAAACTACACTTTAATGGAAAACAGACCAAAAATATGAGACAATAATCTGGACATTCTGCGAAAATCTGTACAGTTGAGAGGTATACGTGATCAGTGAAATCGCCACACCCAGTGATTACAGTGTCCTGCGTACAGAGAGGCACAAAGTCATAAACTATCAAGATTTGCAGGCAGAAACAAGAGCAATGTGGAATGAAGATACCAAGATCATTACAATAGTAGTAAGAGCAAAGTGGAATACCACCACCAGCAGAAAGTAAATACCAAATAGCACTGTAAGGAGTGAATGGGGGGGGGGGGGGGCACACAAGGGGGATGGAGGGTGGGAAACCAGGACTGAAACAGTGAACCACTAACATCTACATTTATGGTAAGTGTACACAACTGTACTATGTTCATCGTGTTTCACTGTTGCAGTCATGATTGTAGGGTTGAATCCCAAAGCAGAATAAAAGGGAGGTGGTCATAAAGAAGAGGGGGTGGCTAAAAGGCCCTGCAAGACAGCAGAAGCAAAGCCTGCCCTAGACCTAGAGTAGAGAGGTAGATTGTAGTGCTTGGAAAAAGTATGCACTGAACTCCACGTTGCAGCTTCCAAAATGTCTTTGGTAGGAACTCCCCCGAGGAAGGCAGCTGAAGTGGCAGCAGCTCTGGTAGAGTGAGTCCTTATACTCCCTGGGATTTGCTTTCCATGGTGTGAATAACAAAATCTGATTCCATGAGCAATCCATTTAGAAATGGATTTACCTTGGGAACTTGAAGCATAAGAAACAAACAATTGCTCTGATTTCCTGATGTCCTTGGTTCTGTCCAGGAAAAAACGTAGTTGTCTGTGTACATCCAAGGAATGCAAAATCCTTTCCCCCTATTTTGAGGACTGGGGAAAAAGTTGGCAAGTGAATAGTTTGATTTAAAGCCACTTTGGAAACCACCTTAGGCATGAAAGTAGGATTAGTCCTTAAAGACACCCTGTCTTGATGAAAAATAATATAAGGTTCCAAAGCCATGAGAGCCTGCAACTCCGAAACTCTCCTGGCAGAGGTCAGAGATAACAGAAAGGAGGTCTTCCAAGATAAAAACTTAATGTCAGAAGTGGCAGCAGGCTCAAAAGGAGGTAAGGTGAGTTTTTTCCAAAACATAGTTGAGATCCCAAGCAGGAATGGGAGGAGATCTAGGGGGCCTTAAGTTCTTAGCTCCTCTGAGAAACTGTCTCATGAGCTGATGGGAAAAGATAGGAGGGTCTGTATTATAATGAGCAAAAATAGCAGAAGCATGGATCTTTATGGAAGAGAAAGAGAGTCCCTTATGTAAGAGGTCTGTCAGGTAAAGTAAAATCAGAGGAATGTTAGGAATAAGAGGATCTGAATCCTGAGCCTGCATCCAGGAGCAAAATCTTTTCCATTTTCCTGCATAAGATTTTCTAGTGCTAGGACGTCTGGCTTCTAAAATGACATGCATAACCTGCTTGGGTAGGAGAGAATGAATAAAAGACCCTGGATTAACCAGGCCGCCAGGCTGAGAGTTTTGACATGGGAGTGCAGAACCTGACCCTGGTGCTGGGACAGAAGGTTCGGTGTCTGTGGTAATACCCACGGGGGCTACAGACAAAGGTTTTTCAGAGTTGGGTACCAAAATTGTCGAGGCCAATTTGGGGCCAGCAAAATTATCATCTTGAGCTTGTCCTGTTTGATCTTTAATAACACCCGTGGAAGAAGAGGTAGAGGCAGGAAGGCATACCCCGAGAGGTTTCTCCAACTGAATGATAGAGCATCCACTTTCCAAGCTAGTTCATGGAAAGTCCTGGTGCAAAAAATCTGTAGTTAATGATTGAGGTGGGATGCAAAGAGGTATATGTGAGGACATCCCCAGACTGCTATAATCATCCTGAATATTTTGGTGTCCAGCATCCATTCGTGTGGATCCGACAGGTTTTTGCTCAGACAGTCTGCCAGGAAGTTTTGCTTCCCTGGTAGAAACTGAGCTTGAAGGTCCAGTTTGCAAGCTAGAGCTGTGTTCCATATATTTATGGCTAGTCTGCAAAGGGGATAGGAATGATATCCCCCTTGCTTGTTTATGTACCACATAACTGTGGTTGTTGTCTGTATCAGTAGCTGTCCTGGTTGTAGACGATTCCTGAAAGCCAATAGAGCGTTCTGTACGGCTAACATTTCCTTTAAATTGATATGCAGGAGCTTCTGATCCTTTGTCCAAAGGCCCTGCAAACAGTTGCCCTGAAAATGGGCTCCCCATGCATAATCTGAAGCGTCTGTGGTTAGTATCTGAGTGGCTGGAGGCAGACTGAAGGGTTTTCCTATGTTTAGAGTACATGCCTTGGACCACCAAAGGAATTCCTTTTGGAGACAAGGCAGGACAGAGATCTGTATGTCTAAACTGTGGCAATGCTGAGACCATACACTTTTTGGGTACCACTGAATTTTCCTCATATGTAGTCTTGCATATGGTACGAGAAGGATGCAGGAGGCCATGTAACCCAAAGCCTGCAGGAATTTCCTTGCAGAAAGCTGAGTTAAAGTTGCCAAGGTGCTGAAAGTTGAAGCCAGCTGTAATTGTTTTTCGGATGTCAGAAATGCCATCTGGGTTGTGGTGTTTAGAAGAGCACCCAGAAAAGTTATCTGTTGTGAGGGTGTCAAATTTTACTTTTTTACGTTTACAGAGAATCCCAGGAACTTGAGAAGGTTCTGAACAAATTCTAGATGCTGGACTAAGACATCCTTGCTGTCTCTGGCTGAATTAGACAATCGTCCAGATAAGGGTAAATTTTAATTCCCTTGAGTCTGCAATAAGCTACTACTGGAGCCAGGCATTTGGTGAAGACCCTGGGCGCAGTAGACAATCCAAAGTGCAGCGCAGAGAATTGATAGTGCCTCGATCTGGCCCTGAACCGGAGGTATTTTCTGCATTCCTGCCTGATGGGAATGTGTAAATATGCCTCCTTTAAATCCAAAGTTACCATCCATGCATTTTTGGTCAGCATTGGAAGTAGCTGCTGAAGAGTAAGCATCGTGAATTTTGGTATCACGAGAAAAGTGTTCAAGACTGACAGATCCAGAATGGGTCTCCATGAATTTTGCTTTCTGGGGAATAGAAAAAGCCTTGAGTAAAAACCTTGTCCCATCTCTGAAAGTGGAACCAGTTCTAGGGCTTTCATAGCCAAGAGAGCTTCCACCTGGTTTAAGGCCTCTAACCATTGATGTTTTGGAAGATCCGGCCATCTGCTTGGTCTTGGTAGGGTATGAAAATGGAATTTGTAACCTCTTGAAACCACATCCAGAACCCACTTGTCTTGGGTTATATGAGTCCAATTTAGATGAGAGAAAGTTTTCCTCCAAGTGGGGCTTCCAGGTAAGAAGTTCCTGCAGCCAAACAGAGGGAGTCATTGAGCCTGTTTTCTATGAGCTTACGACCTGTCCTCTCCTCCCCTAGGGGTGGAAGCAGTCCACTGTCTTGGTCTATACGAGGGCTTGCGTTTGAGGCCTTCCTCGGGAGCGTCTGTATCTACCCCTCTGAGGCCTGTCTGAATTGGGAAAGGACCAATTTTTTGTAGGCCAATTCCTACTAAATCTGGGTGGCTGTACTTGTAAGAAATCTTTAGCCGTTTGCATGGATTTTGCCTTGTCCTACATCTTCTTTATCACCTCTTCAGACTTGGGTCCAAACAAAACATTATGCTCAATAGGAGCATCCAATAACTTAGCTTTTACTTGATGTGGCAAGTTTTGTTCCTTTAACCAAGCATGCCTTCTAATGACTGTACCAGAGGCAGCAGCCCTACAAGAAGCCTCCAAGGCATCAAATCCACAGTGTAAACCATGTTTCCCAACTTGTTTGGCATGCATTAAGTCATGTAATTCCTTATCATCTGCACAGGCAGAAATGGAAGTTAGCTTTTGTTTCAAAACAGACAGAAGAAATTGCTGGTATTTCAGCATATGAAATTGACAGTTTAAAGCCCTAATAGATAAAGTAGCATAAGTGTACACTTCTTTGCCCCATCTTTCTAAAGATCTGGATTCCTTCTCAGTGGGAATGGGGGTTTTAGCAGTAGGGGTCTTAACCCCCTTAGGACCCTGAGAAATGGTTTCAGGATCAGCAGTAGGATTCTTGTATAAAAAACTGGTGGGAATCAGGAACCCTATAATATCGGTCTGGCTTAACAGGAGCTGGAGGAAAAGAGTCCGAAGTTAAGTTAGCCTCTGAAAAAGCATCATCCACAATATCCAAAATAGGAGGGATAGCCAGGAGTCTATGTTGGGGAAGAAGAAGAAAATCCCGAAGTTTTTTCTTAGATTCAGAGTACTCCTGTCCTTCCCAGTGAAAATGTTCCCTTATTTCATGTAAAGTTTCCCCAAAAGAGAAATCCTCAGGGGGAGAAGCTGAAGGAATGGATTCCTCAGCATCAGAATCCTCATAAGGGGGGAAAGAATATTCCTGGTCAGAAGAAGAAACTGAAGAAACA